>NC_090201.1:17643695-17943695 GCF_033026475.1 Channa argus | reverse complement strand
ACAGTGATCGCTGCAGTGGTCTGGTTTCAGAGGGAGGAAACTTGACTTGCCCTTAAATTAACAAGCAGATGTACAGTGTACTGTGTAACGTGTAGCTTTTGTGTTAGTGTTGTGATGGACTAAACGTGCCTACTAAACGCTGTGTTCAAACAACATATACAATACACAATAAATTAGCAAACCCATTATCAGTGTGGTTTGTCAGTGAGTGTTTGTTTGCATGTTTAGTGTTTTTTCATTTTGCATGAATGTCAGTACTCCATGTGATGGTGTAATTTTCGTTTACACTGGTGGCTTTAGCAATGCCAGCATCCTGTGTTTTACAGGAATTGTTAGCGATGAACTTATCCCTACTGTGTTAGATGCCATGGATTTTATTTGAATCTTCAAAATGTTCTACGCTGCCTTTCAAAGATGGTAATTTAACACTGTGAAACAAACGGTTGCTTAGTGAGAGATTTTGAGCTTATTCATATTGTATGCATTCTGAAATAGAAAGAAATATGAAGTCTTAACTTGCTCTTTGTGATCTTGTGCAAATGAACTTTGGTGCAGCTAAGTTGGGTTTCTGTGGATGTGCCTGCTTTGGGAATCCTCCTTTAAATCCTGTTTTGGTATAAATAAGATTATGATAATATAATTTTCTTCTGTCAGACAAACAAGGCCTGCTTTTCGCAACATGTGAATGTTTTATGAACAACTGCTTGGTATTTTGTATGTTTTTAAATTAACTCGTGTTTTTCTGTGTTATAATATCTGAGACAAGACAAACTGGCTTTATACGGTACACAATAAATATTTTTCTTGGCAATAACAAAATCTAGTTACATAAGTTATGCAAAGGTTCAAAGAAAAGAAGCATCGTTTTTTTTCCCTCTGCATGATCATTCCTCACTTGCTTGGATCAACGCCACAAAATTATCCTCATCTGGCTACAAATATTACGATGTCTTTCAATTTTAATCTTTTCTGAGAGATTTGGTTTGAGGCAAACACAGGGCAAAGACTTAAGTTTGTTGATTCACATTTCGTAACCGTCACCTCATAAAAAGCTGTTTTTCAAGTGAAAATTAAGTAAACAAATTAAATGTATTGTAATTATGAAGTGTAAATAAGAAAATCCCAGAGCAGACTACATAATGGGTTTTTAAAGGCTTGGATCCAAGCAAATCTTTATTGTGTCACCCTTTTTGTCACTAATTATGTTTGTACAAATGGTATTTTCTTTGATTTTTATGTCGTTCGTGAGTCCTAAGCAACTATTGGGATGCTTTATGAAAAACTCTAAAACGTAAGACTCATGACCATTTAGCTGCCTGACAGCAGTGACTCTGGAAATGTCTGGGATGAATTTTCACGATTCTGATTTGTAGTGCTCATTTTGCTCATTTGTATAATTCACACAAATCTATTCAAACGGATCAGTAATATGCATATAGTTAGCAAAAATACATGGGCACTTTCCAAGCTGTCTTTAAACAAGGAAGCTTTGACATATAATTATACAAACCATATTCCAGGATCCAAGGGGAAAAAATCAGCCACTGGAAACTCATCCCTGTCTGGTCACTTCCTATTCCGCGTGTATAATCACTTTTTTTGGGGGGTTGCATGATGTTGCTTTGTTGCCTGTGTTTGAGTCAGCGAGCTGGTTGAAGCCAGGTATTTATATATTTTTTATTTTGTTGTTTACTTTTGTCATCTTCATCTCTGGCTCTTTCCTTTCGTCTCATTGTCTCCTTTTATCAACACACTGCCTCCTATGGGCCACACGATTTGCTGTGTATTAAAGCAACTCACACTTGGCATGATAGGCGAGTCACCACCATCTCTTTAACTTGTGGATCTGCCTCCCCCTGCTGGTCATGACTCTAAACATTCAGAGCCTGCTTTGCCCCAGTTTGTTTACTGACAAATGAATTGGTTAGGGTTTGACTTGTTTTTGTTATTTTGAATGTGAGAGGTCAGTATGTGAATGGGCATGTCTACACTCAGCCTGATTATCTGTGTCATGTTCTGCTTTGGTCTTTGGTCTGATAAGTGCTACGGACGCCTGGTTTTCTAACTGCTGCTCTAAAAGAACAGGTGCTCCATTTGAAATAACAAAGCTTATTTTTTATGTCCTTCACTTTTCCTCTTGCAATATGCTCCTTTATGTTTTATGAAGGTATGAAACTATAATCTCTCTTTCTTCTTTCAACCTTTTAGGTGCACCAGTGAAATCACAGAGTGTGGATCCATCATCAGAGTCAGCTAAGAGAGGATCTGAACCAGTACCAAAGTCCGGCCAAGCCCAGAGAACTGCTCCAGCTCCAGCTCCAGCTCCAGCTCCAGCTTCAGCTCCAGCTCCAGCTCCAGCTCCAGCTCCAGCTCCAGCTCCAGCTCCAGCTCCAGCTCAGAAATCAGTTCAGGCTCCAAAGCCAAGCCCAGTCCAGAAGGCTGCTTCGGTAACCAAACCTCCGGTGCCGAGGCCTCCGCCAATGACGAGAGCCCCATCCGTCACAAAGCCAGCCCCAGATTCCGCTTCCACCCCAGCCCTGGCAAAAGCTTCACCCTCATCCCCAGCTAAGGCAGCAGCAGCAGCTGCTCCAGCCTTTCCCTCACCCTCAGCTCCTACCACAGAGCAGCCCAAACCCCAGCCTCAGGGCTCCCCATCTGCAGCTCCTGGCAAACCCAAAGAGTTGCCTCCAAAACCTACACCACCTGTAAAGCCCATCCCACCTGTGCGCAGAAATTCAAAGCCACAGATCCAGCCAAAGCCACAAACCCCACCTCCGCCCAAAGCTTTAACTAAACCCCAGCCTGCTGCCCAAGTCCCACCCCTTGCTCAGGCCTCAGATACTGCCTCAGCCCCTTCCCCAGTACAGGCTCAGTCCCCAGCTAAAGCTAGCCAGTCTCCACCTAATATGCAATCTCCAGCTAAGGCCCAGCCACATGCCAAAGCTGCCTCTCCTTCTCCAAACCCTGAATCTGTCTCAGCTGAAGCAGCAGCAGCCCCTGCTGAGACCGAGCCCCCTGTGGAAGAACAGCCAGCGTCTCAGCAAAAGAGCCATCCTCTGCTCAAGTAAGAGCCACTTCATCAACACTTTGTTGAAAAGATATTTTAAATCTGCATTATTTACAATAGTTGTTTTAAAAAGTGACCAGGTCTACATGGTAAATTATTATTTGTTTGTAATGTTTTTCAAGAATTGATGTATAAATATTGTGGCTTTCTCGACCTCTTATACAAATTTATGCCTGTCTTTGCTCGTCACTCTGCCACCCTATCATCCCCACACCTTACTAACTAATTCATATCCACATATCCACTTTTTCCTTCCCTTGTTGCTCTTTTGTCCCATCATTCTCTGCCCTCGTCAACCCCCCCACCCCTTCACCCCCTTCACTATTTTCCCTCTCCTTTTCCCTCCCAGTAAGTCCCAGTCTCTGACCAATGCCTTCAACGCCTTTAGCGACTCCTCTTTCTTCCGCGGCGTCTCAGGCTCCGGAGGCGATGGCCAAGACGAGGCGAAGGCTGAGACCATTCGCAACCTCCGAAAGTCTTTTGCCAGCCTCTTCTCTGACTAAACACAGTTGAACCATTTTATTGATTCTGGCCTTTCTTTTATTTTTGGCCAGTCATGACTTGATTGACATTAAATGTGAACCAGTCTGAGATTAAACTTTATGTGTTAATTGTACTGTATTCCCTCCATTCTGGTCCCTCTTCCCCTCCACTCTTAGCTTCTCTGTGTAAGTAGCAGTGAGGCCTGCTGGGTAGGACGTTCAGTGAATAATGCGGTGCCAGAGTAACTGGAAGGAGTTCTGTCATTGAAATAATGTACAATAGAATAGAATAGTAAAATATTTATTTTTCCCAGAGGACACCTAAAGAATACTTTCTAAACCATATTAAAGTATAATGTTTAAGATCACAGATGGAATGTACATATAGTATATTTACAGTATATAAATAGAAACATATATAACTAGAAATGAAGACAGCCAATAAAAGCATAAAGGTCCACTAGCACTTTTTAATTAGATTTTGTCAGTGACATAACTCTTTCATTCAGTGGCTGGATTTATATACATTTGAAAAACTTAGATATTTGCTACTTGATGGTTTCTCCCATAGTAAATACATTTTGGTCAGTATGTGAGTACAAGGAAAAAATGACTTGTTCCAGTGTATATTCAGCCATACTGTCTCTGGTCCTTGGCTAATGACTACTGGGCTCATCACAGCTGCCCCGGTGAATTTAAAAGCCTTGAAGTTCACTGTCACACGAGGAAGTTGGAAATATGTGTGTTTTCATCTGTGTTCAGTTGTTCTGCATGGCTCCTTCAAGTGGTTCAGTGTGACTTTTGGAGCAGAAGGGAGCTCTATCAGTGTTAAGACTTGCCCTCCATTGCCTCTCTCTCTCTCTCTCTCTCTCTCTCTCTCTCGCTCTATAGATGTTGTAGCCTTATTGTGAACATGTTTTCAATTCACAGCTCTGTTTGTTAGCAGTGCAGACCGGGGTCAATTACAACTCGAGATTCATTTGTTTGCTTCTTGTTTGAATTAACTATTGAAGCACAGTTGATTGCAGCTGTAGGGGCTTTGCGATTGTTCCTGGTGCACCAGACTTATATAATAAGTAAATGCTGAAAAGTAAATGAATGCATTTCAAATAGTAACTCATGTCCGTCGTTGTTGCTGGTGATTTCCTGTTTCACCTCTGTGTAGATCTATCAACAGTATTGTAATTTGTTGATTATTCTCATAAAAGACATTGAGACAGTAGTGCAATAACATCTCAACATGACTGTTGACCACTGTCACCCTATTATAGTATAAATATGATCATACATACAGGACCTGTGTATCTGTTTAACAGCTTATTCCTACATTCCCTTTAAGATTCCTTTCAGTGGCGACTTTCCAGGTTTCTTTTTACTGCAGTCAGAAGCTGGGTTTTGGATTAATATTCCATAGTAAAGTGTTGGTTTTGTGATTTAGCCTCTTCATTTTGTGGAGCTAAATTTAAGGTAACTTAGAACAAGCGCTGATCAAACACTGACTTTGATTTGTTGTTTTCATTTAAGTTACTGAAAGTTTAAGTGTATAACAACAACAAAAAAATTCTAATACTGAAGAACTGCATATCAACCTGTCTGCTTTTCCATCATCAGTAATATGTTGCAAGTAAACTATAACATTGTATTTGTATGTATGTATGTATGTATGTGTGTGTGTGTGTCATCTCAATGAATTTATTTTTTGTAATATATTAATTATATTATTTATTTTTCGAGGCTCGATATTTATGGTAAAGTATATGTTTTGTATCGTGTTTTTATTTTGTTATGCAATACTGCTTTGCATGATCTGGTGACTGATAATGCTTTTTTCTCTGTACAGATAAAAATTAATAAAGATGTGGTTCCATCATCCCACTGATTCATTGAGATTCATGTTGTTTTCACTGGGGTAAAGGGCACTAGCCCTTTCATATTAGCCATTTGATAGTGAGGGCAACAGAACAGCAGTGACTTAACAGCAAAGCCAACCTGCATTAAATGCTTTCCCACTGACTAATTTACATGGACTAGGCCACTAGTGGGTGAGTTTGTTTTACACATTAACGTTTTTGGCCAGATTATTTTTTTTATGTAGCATAGTTTTCTAACTAAACCAATGAACAATAACAACATTTTGTATTCTGGAAAGTATAATTCTAGAAAGACATTTTACAGTCTCCCCCCACTCCAAATCAAACATGGAATAGATTCAACAGGAATGTGATTCAAGAGGAAACCCTTTTTCCACCAACTACTGAAGAAATGCAAAGATAATTAGATAATTATAATTGGTTTAATTCAGAAGGTGGCAGCAATGCAACAAGAAGGATACCAGTTGCTGTTAAGAAGAAAAAGAAGAAGAAGAAAAAGAAAAAGAGGTAGAAAAAGAAGGAAAAGATAGTGTTCTCCAGGAAGACAAATCAGGTAAGTAGCACAGGTAATATAACCAACATTGCAAAAATGTCATCTGTGATTAGGGTGTCATCAAAGACAGGTGAGTTTCCTGTAGTGATCTCAAGCAGTGTGCTTTAATGTTGCTGGATGGTTGGGTGCTTCCATCAAAATCTCAATTTCAGTGATGCCTTCATTTCAATTGTAATCTTACACCAGCCTTTTCTAGTCAGTGATCCATCAGTGTCCGTATCTTTCAGTGCAAACAAAGTACCAAACTAAACCAGGGATACCAAATTTCGACCAAATGTTAGCTTGGGTCCAATTAAGGGAAAATAAGTGAATTTGTGTAGCCTACTGTCAATGAATTAAATATTACTCATCCAGTAAGTCACAGACTGGGTTTGAAATGAAACGTGTGAAATCTGAGATTATACATTTGTTTCATATCAGTTGCGTTTACACTAGATTAGTTTACACCTGTAAGTGATTAATAACAGTAAAACACATTGCATACAGTATCAGTCTCAGCTTCTATTCTAGCAGCTCTTTAAGGAACTATGAATTTCTTTTTACTTTACACTACAGTTTCCATGGGTAAGTGTTTTTCCTTTTTCTAAACCACAAGTCTAAAATTGGAAGCTGTCATGTGGTGTACAGATTGTATCCCCCTCTGAGGTGAACTGCTGATGTTGAGCTATGTAATGGAAACTGATCATCAGCCCTAACTGTGTTTAAAAACTGCAAGTTAGGGCTGATTCAGCACAATTTCCTGCTGCCGTTTAGAGCGACAAACTGGGTTTAATATTTGCTGAAAAGCATGAACTGTGCTCCTGATGAAATCATCAGATCTTATATTTGGCAACTTTTTTATATTCAGCAAAATGTTGACATTTTTTTAGAGTGGCCTTCCTACATGGTGCTTTGAAATCATCTCTTACAATGTTACGGCAGATTTGGAAGAGATCAGTAATTGATGTACTACAAACCCCATCTCCAGAAGTGTTGTGACATTGTGTAAAAGCTAAATAAATCAAAATGCAATGATTTCTGGATTATTTAAAACATTTTTGATTTATTGTAAATAGTAAGAAACAATATGTGACATGCTGAAACTGACATGTTTTTTATTTTTGTTGTTTTTTGTTATTTATTATTTGCTGCTTTTGAGTTTGATGCCAGCAACAGGTCTCAGCTTTGTCTTGAAATGGAGTTTGTATACTGTCATTAAATGCGATTTTGAAAGTGACTTTACATTAAGTAGGAAGTAGCATACCACAACAAGCCATTTTCAATGGGCTATGAATCCATGTCAAATATTCAGAATTACACTTTCTGTGATGACTGTAAAAGAAAAGTTCGAAGTACCTGTGCTGCGCCAGCGGATGGCACTATATACATTTGAAAATACTGTACACAAGCATATTTCTCATCTGTAAAGTGTTATCTAAGAACACCTCATTTAGCCCTATTAATATAGTGACAAAGCGATGATTATAAAAACTGGTGTTAATTTATTTTTGTCCTTTGTATACTGCAGATCATCCCTTATATTCTCGTCACACACTGCCCCTCTTTATGGATTTCAACGCACTTTCATAAAGCTCTGTAATCACGATTCAAGAACAATAGCTGAGTTTTCTTTGCACAAAACAACAATAGTTTTCTCCTCAGAGTTACACGTTCTTTTCATTCTTCTTGTCAAACTCTGTCACATCTTTTTTATACCTATGCCTTTATTGTCACACTTTTGACACATTTAAAAAAGGGGTGGGGCTGTCACATCCTGAGTATATAGCACACTATTGACATGTTAAGAACTTTATTTTAAAAACGGCAAACTGCGTGTGTGTATGTACTTGTATTTGTTACCTGGTTAAGGAAAAAACATTTTTTTAAAGCTTTTAGCAAAATGAGGTAGTAAGGACATTTTTCCAGTCCTAACAAGTTTAAAGGGAAGTTTAAGGGGTTAACACTTGGTTTAAGGGTTAGGGATAGAATAAGGCTTAAGTTAGTGTTAGGGTTGAGGAACACGTAATGTATGTTCAAACAAGTATGGAAATACAATCCAGTGTGTGTGTTTGTGTATGTGTAGTGTTGAACAGACTAACAAAAACAACTAACGTTTTAAGAAAATATTTTGATCTTATAACATATAACACCTTACAGATTATGTGACACACGCGCATACATACAGTACAGATACGCCCAAACACACATTTTGCACACAATATGTACAGTGGAGACACAGGAAACATGCTCTGCTCTTGGTTCTTCATCCATGGGACGGAGAGTCAGTGGAGATCTGTGGGAACTTCTCCATCACACTGCTCATAGGGACATGTACGTGGGCGGCTAACGCACCAAAGCAAGCCTATACAAGCCAAAGCCTGTTTGTCTTGGTGCTCATCCCAACCTGCTGGAGCAGAACTGAGGATGAGGGAGTATATACATAAGGAGAAATGACCAATCATAACACTTATTAAACATCATACATCATATTTTTAGTTTTCATACCACCCAGTAGATTGGAGGATGGAGAAGAAATCAAGCCATCATGGCCCACTTCCGGATGCAGAGCACCATCTCTCATGCTGGTTTCAAAGGTTTCAGCACACTTTATTACTGAACAGCTTGCTCCCCTCTTCAGCCTGAAACATGCCATCTTCACTTTATAATAATCACTGTGTTGTAACAGTGTAGGAAACTCTTGTAAAGAGACACAAGCACTTAGATGATGAACATTTTCAGTTAGTAGAGTCCGCGGGGACTCAACTGTATAAACAATCAGAAATTATTGCTTCAGTTTGTTTGTGACAGCAAAACTCTCAAGGGCGTAATTTTTTTTTTAGTTCAGCACAAAGAAATCCTGCGTGGGGAGGACCGTTATACATGTGAGACAGAGTGAGAGAATGTGTGTGTAGGTCTGTAAATAAGCAAAGTGTGCCAGCTGTCTTAGTTCACAGTATTGAGTTATGACAGATCAAAGGAAGCTGAAATAGAACTGGCTGCTGCACAGCTGAATTACACCTATTTTTTTTTTTTTTTTACTTTTTAAACAGTGATCACCCGTCCTGGCAACCTTCTAACAGCTAACAGCAGGGTTTTGTGTCTTTTTTTGTTTTAAAGCTTTTAAAAGAGGTTGGAAAGTCTAACTACTGTCAAGTATCTGATCACTTCACAGCTTGTTCGAAAATTTTGTTTTATATTGCATTTGATATTTGTGGGATTCTGAGGATATGTTGATTTAACTATGTTAAACTTGTAATGCTAGCATTAGTTGAAAAACATTTGAAAATCTGTGTTCCTGTGAAAGATAATTTAATATTTGTTTGTACCAATCAAAGTGACACATTCACTGCCAGTAACCAATCAAAGGCCACAATATCATCAACCTGATGACAGAGTTGTTTTCTGTAGTGAAGACAATATTAAATAATTTCCTGAAAAACAATGAATACAAATGTTGACATACAGAGATTCAAAGTGAAATGCAATTAAGTAGCTTAACCTCCATACCCAGCCATGAAGTGCCATTTACAATTACAAGACACTTTTATCCAAAGGGACTTATAAGCCTGTAGCAACAAGTGTGGAGCTCAGTGTCTTGTCCAGGCACACTTCAGCATGAATCACTGACCCCGTGATTTGTGTTCTACTGATCTACCAATTGAGCTACAAAATAAATGTCAGCATAAAAGCAAGTCAGAAAGGCAGAATCTGGTGAAGTGACACACACACACACAAAAAACAAAAAAAATACCCTGAGTAGTCATTTCTTCGTGGTATGAAGTTTTTTTGTTTATGCAAACACCAGCCTGCTTTGCTGCTTGTTGCATGTCTGTGAGCCCCGGAAGTTTATACCCACTGCTAACAAGTTTGCAGAACTTTTCACCAGCAGGGCTCAAATAATGACACATTTTTGACTAAATATTTAGTGTATATATGTGTGTGTGTATTTATATATATATGAATCTTTGTATTTGTGATCTTCAAAAAAGGGTGCCTGTACCTAATGTAACTGAAATTGTCTGTAGTATTTGGTGTCTAGTTTAGGGTTTAAATACTGTGAGGTTTAGGTTGAGGTTAGTCTAAGGTCCTCAGGTCTAGAGCAAAGTCTATAGAGTAGCAGTGTCCAGGTAACTGGCTTTTGTCCAAGCTTTTTACACTTAATAATATACTATTTTAATTTATAAATAGTAGAATCAAAGTCTTTTGATTTACAAATTTCATTCTTCATTAAGTAAATGAATGAAATTATGAATAGGTGGTCATGGACTAAACAGTTACCAGTGCGCATAGGACTTCAGTGACTAGAAAGTTTGTTGATTTAACTGCAAAACATGTCAGATTGTCTATATCTATATTTCCCACTCACTTACTAGCTTTATAAGAAAAGCATGTGTGTAAAGATAACTGATACCAGATAAGTGATGTAATGATCAAATTACTCATTATTAGTCCAGAGGGGGTGGCCCTACAGTCAGCCTAGAAAACAAGCTATCAATCATTGGCAGGTGATTATGTCTTAAAGAAAAAGCTCAGCATTCTGGGAAGTGTACTTCTTTTCAGATAGACAACATAGATGCATTTGACAGAGCTGGTAAGTTCTGACTCTGTAAATAGCCTACACTTATTCAAATAGGTTACTGTGCTTACAGAAATTGACACTGAGGCCTAGTTGTACTTTACTGAGTACACCGATTTATGCCACATTGTACTTCTATTCTACTACATCCATTTAACAGCTTCATAAACAAGCTACGATCATAAAATATACATTGTTATATGTTATATAAAAATAAAGTTAACTCCACCTTTATTATCTATAGTAGTCACTGATTACTATTACATTACATTTTGTACTTTTACATGGACGCATTTTTGAATGCTGAAAGTCTGTTCTCTAGCCAAGCCCAGAGTATGGTTAACTTAGCATAGACAGGAAACAGGACAGCTCTGCTGGTTTTGTCCAAAGGTACTAATGTGCAAAATCGTGCAAAACGTGTTTAATCATTGAAATATCCGACATTCATGTTAAAATAACAATTAGAGTGGCTATATATTTGCAGGAAGCAATTCTTTGCAAAGCCTGCCATGGTTGCCTGGCAACCGCTCCCAACGGGCGCATTATTGCCATAAAAGTATGAGATTTTCACACTTTGGTAAAATTGTGAAGTCTGCGGTGAGGACAGCTTTAAGTGACCCGTGGTATTGCTAGACAAGGTGAGGATGATGTCTTGTCCTGTTTGCAGCATTTATGCTAAGCTACCCTCGCAACCTCATTTGAAAAGACAAGAGACACGTAACTTTATCAGCCGTCTGCGTTGTAAGTCCAAAGCCCAGACAGCTAGTTTGTAGTTATGCGTTAGCCTAACTGCTAACGCATAACTACATCTGTCACCACAAATGTCAAGCGTTTCATTCAGCCGAACACTTTTGCTCCACCTAAAAAAAACAATGGCAAGGCAACAAACAATTTGACAAGCGGTTACCTGTTCTTCCAACACAGCGCACGCTACAGAGAGAATTCTTAAAACAGGAGCTAAAAAGAAAGGTGTTCGGGGTAATTTGATGCCCCTGCGTGTGTCCTCTGGATCCCGGGCTGTTGTCTTGAGAGGAGGGAGGAGAGAGAGGCAGGCGGACACCGAACGCAGCAACGACAGCAGCGGCAGCAGCAGCAGCATGACCAGAAAGCTCGCTGGCGGACAGAGGTGACTGCTTTGGCACTTTGGCACCCCGCTGGAAACGACGAGACGCCACCGTTTCACAACCCACCAAGACGATCCGCCTCGGAAAAAACTGCAAGTGGACTCGTGTCTGCTCTGCGTTTCAACTCGCTGTTCAGGTCAGTCACCTTCCGCTCGCTTCGCTGTGCTCTGCGGAGTGTTGTGTGGCTACTCGCTGCTTGTTTCAGCGCCGAAAAGCGCCTTAAAAAGCTCTTTAAACCTGTCAAGGCGCCTCGCGTTTTAACTACCGGGTGGTCAACAATACGCTTGTAAAGTGATATTACAAAATCAGCCACCAGTATTGAACAATTACGATAGTTTTATCTCGTAAAGATTGTAAAAAGGTTGATATCAGACAAATCAATTATCTATCGCTGCCCCATTTTTCAGGGTTATTAGAAGCGAAAAAGTGCCAAATGTAAAATCTTGTTAAGGTGGATCCACAGTGTGACAGAAGGGGGTGGTGATGGTGGAGGTGTGTGTGTGTGTGTGGTGGTGGGTGGGGGGGGTGCGGTCATAGGACTGACAACTGGCACACAGACAGGTATTGGTCCATAGTGTGTCTGCGGGCCACAGCGTGAGTGTGAATCTGACATGCAAACACCAGGCAGTGATTTTAACCATCAAAGTGCTCACAACCTCCCAGGTGAGTATTAAAGAGCATTTCTCAATCCCTCCGGCTTTTTAATGAGGAGCAGCTTTCACGATTAACTCCATCAGAGCGGTCAGTTTGCTTGAATTAAAAATAAATAAATAAATACTTGTATATTGTCTATGCTCTATCACTGCTTCTTTCACGTGTTGCCCTTGTGTTTGTCGTGCAAGGAATTAGTCGATATTTCAGTGTTCAGGTTTATTCATGCGGTTTGTTTTTAAAACTGACTGGAAAATCTTGGTTGTGACTCAGCAATAATGTGGACACAAGCTGAGGGGCCAACACTGATTTTCTGCTGAGGTTTGCTGTGTCAGTCTGTGGCTGCTGCTGTGAACTGTTAAATGGCCTAATATTTCTACTAAGGTATAACAATGGAAGTTGGAAAAGGGAATCATCAGTTTGTCATCGCCAACAGTCAGTTTAGTTGTTTATTAACAGTGAGTTTAGTGTGTTTATTCATCACTTTGTATAATCCCAGTCAATCTGTACTCTGATAACTCATTGGGCAATTATAAACCCAATGTTTTACATATTTCAAGTGATGTAAGGTATTTTTACTCAGGACGTGTATAGGTTTATTTAAATAATTCAACCAAGTTTATCATTCTTTGACACTTGTTGAATTAAGTGCTTTTACTTTGCAGAACTTTTATTTTTCAGTAATTTTACTTTTTGCCTATTTGTGTGAGATAGATCATCCTTGCCAATATGTTTATTTATTTGTTTATTTTTTTGTTTTTTGTTTTTTCAGTTAGATTGAAGTCATTGTTGTGATGCAGTTGTAAATGTCAACAGAGCTACATAATCACACAATAGTCAAATATTTTCATTATAGATCATCCGTGTCAAGGTACTTCAAAAGCTGTGAGTTTATTTTAATAGTCATTTGACGCTATAAAACCAACTGTGGCTTATTAGATAGTAAATCAATCTGCAGCAAATGGAAAATAGTTGCCACTTACTGTATATAATGTAGCCTATATGTTGCTGGTAGTACATGAGTTAAATATGTATCATCGAAATCTTTGTGGTCTTTCATAAAGTCACTGTGATGTCATGTAATACTGATAGGGATAATAAAGTCAGTGGAAATCGACTGCTCTGTAAAAATAAAATTTTTTGAAAAACAACTTAAAATATTGACAATTACACCCATACGTCAGATAAACAATGTAGGGAAAGTTTTGCCTTTTAACAGCAATGACCAGCTCCCCTGCAAAAACCAACCAAATTGTTAAAAATAATGTAATGGCAGAAAAAGGAAATAACTCAACAAAGAACAAATCAATAGTTTCACACGTCCTTAAAGGTTGAAAATGTAGGATTTTTTTACAGATAATTTGTAACATTGCTAACATCTTAGTAACTGTCAAACCGATCTGACTGGTCATATTTTTAAGGTTCATTAAAAGTTAAAATGTTATCATTGATGTAACATGGCTTTTTTTAAAGGACAACATATGTATGATGCGCTTGTGGTTTTGAAATAATTTCTATTTTGAAGAAGTTATTAAAGGTCATATCTCTTTTTAACTGGACCTTTCTTGACTTATATGTCATAATACTGTATCCCTTTAACATTTTACTGCAAGGATTTGTCAGTCATGGTCATTTGGTGATGATATGGCAACATAATTGTTTGGTATACATCCGTCAGCCACAACATTTACAGGACATGGTGGGTTTAATGTTGTGGTAGATCGGGGAAAAAATAATTATGACCAACTGGAGTCAGAACACCCAGTGCATCACAGCTTGATGTGAATGAGGCTCCATTGGCACAGAGTGCCCATGCTTACCCCGTCTATTACAACATTAAAACCAATATTAATGGGGCTGATCGGTCTGCATTTGTGTCTCTCAAGGATCTGTTTTTTGATAGAGATTTGAGTTTTGTATCTTCATACGAAATGTAGAATGTTACATAGGAATGGAACCTGCCAGTTGCAGAAAAACAAGTGTACTGCCAAAATTGGGTTCTCTGCTTTAGTTACTTACATTTGACTGCCTATGTTGATAAAGTGCCAGTAAGAGAAATTGTCCTTATCTAGTTATATAATTCCTAAATAGAGGTGTGTATGTATGTCTGTGTGAATGTTTGTGTGAATAACTGAGACAAATTTGGACTTTGGCTCTGTTGTCATAAATGAAAGGAGTGTCTGTAGATACCATGGTATGTTTTGGTTGTCCTTGACATGGCATTCATACTTCCACACAAAGTTTTGTATGAGTAAAGACATAATTAAGGCTTTAAAAAAATAATTTACATCATGATTTGTCTTAGTTTTTTTGGGAATCTTATTTTAAAATAGAGGTCAGCCTTTTAAGCAGTTTTTTTGCAGTGGTTGAAGGTAGTTATACATCAAACCTCCAAGAGCTAAACCTAATCACTGCATGAAAGGAAGGAAGATGTTTAACTGTGCATTTGTAGCTGTATGACTACGAATATAGAAAGAGAGTGACACACTGTTTCAGCCCACAGATAGTTAACCACTTTAGCCTCTACACCGCTGACATCCTGGTTTGTTTACTATAAGTCATCATTCTTATTGATACTCTGAAGGTTTTAAAAAAGGGCATCTTTGATTTCTTTTTATCAACTGACATAGCTTTAACGTTATCAATGTTTTATTAAAATGTATGTGATTTTAACTTCAGAGCCAACAGTTTTACAATTTAAATATTTATAGCAGCATTTAAGTTGCACCAAATTTGGCACCAAATTTGCAGATGAAAGGTTCAGCTCCACTAATTGTTTGCCTCTATCGCAGTGTGTTGAACGCTAATATTCTCTCTTCTGAACTCTACAAAAAGAGACCTGGGTCCAATTCCTGTACAAATTTTATTTGAATTACTGAGAACCAGGGCTTAGATTAGTAAAATATTTTCAACAGAATCTTTTCGCTGTGATTACTTTTGCACTGTTGTACTGTAGTTAGGTGCAGCAGCTGCACAGTTCAACAGGAATGATCAAAATTTTGACACCCTCTTAATATTTTACTCTAGCTATTTTGTAGTTTTCTCGGCAAACATTTTTATGTTGTTTGATTTAAAATTAAAGTTTGCGCCATGTGTTTTTTCTTGTTACACCTTGCCAGCAGTGTCCAGAGATCATGTTACAAAGTAAATAAGTTGTAACCACTACACCTGTTGATCTGTTTATTATCTATCTTTCAATGATGACAAGATGGTGTGGAGAGAAATACTTCAGACACATAAAGACCCGCGATCTGAGAAGTAACTCATGTTCAGGAACAGCATCATAGCGAGTTTTCAGTTCTCTTTACACTTTTTATTCAATGCCATCTATGTCTGGTTGATAAGGAACACATTAAACACACTAAACATGATGCCTCTACATGCCCCATCTATGTGCATAAATGTGAAAACATGTCAATTTCTAGAGAATCTCCTCCCATTCACACTTATATTAAGTGACATTTTTCACACCCCAAAAATTGAACTTTCTCATAACGATGGTGTTTTCCTGTCTAACACGTTTGGGTGCTGTGAAGAAATAATGTCAAGATACCGATTTCCGTTTTCTGCTGTCTTTGTCGGTAAAGACTTTACAGCATTGTAAAATGCCACAACAAGCAGTATAGCGTAGAGGTTGAGTTGGGCTGCAGAAATTGGTTGCAGCCCCCGTATAGTTAAGATGCTGTCTGCTGTTGCCCTCCACCATGCTTTGCATAGCCCTTACGATAAATAGCAATACATAAGCTTGTTGCTTCCTCTGGGTACTCTGGTTTCCTTCCCAAGTCCAAAGACATGCATGTTAGGTTTATTGTCGACTCTAAGATTGTCTGTGGGTGTAAGTGTGAATGGTCTGTCTGTGTGTGTCTTTCTGTGTTGGGCCTGAGATGGACTGGTTACAGATAATGGATGGATGTTTGGCTGGATGGAAGCTTGCTGCAAAAGCTAGTAATGAAATTATTGAAATTATCTGACTGGTTAGAAGGATGAGCCTCCCTCAAAAATGTTTAGTGTTTTTGTTAAAAATATTTGTAAAAACTTATTATGTAGCATCAACATGTCTTTTTGTAAGTAATTGCAGCAGCAGAAAACACTTTTTTTTAATCAATCAGCTACTTACCTTAATAACTCAGAAAGTAAAAAGCAGAACTGGAAATATTACTAATAAGAAGTGAAGAGTCAAAGAGCACAAGCAGTCTGATGGACAGGTATTTAAAATATCTCTAGCTTAGATGTCATTTTGGGAGAAAATAAAGCTGTAAAATGAATACCCTGACTCCATGGTAAATACCAATCACTGTTTACAGACCATCTGTCTGTTGCAGGTTAGATCAGCTGTACTTACACATACATATTTCTGTACCACTTGTTTGTTGTCCTGTCTGACTTAGTTTTAGCAATGTCACAGTGTTCCTCAGATTTCAGAATAAACTCCAGTAAGAACATTTGTATTTTAAAATAATCACCAATTGTACAAAACAAAACCAGAGTTTCAAAAGTCATCGATATCCTATTAGAGTTAACAACGGCTGCCAGTGGCTGAGTTGGTAGAGTGGCTGCCCACCAACCACCAAGACGCTGAACCCCGAGCAGCCCATTTCCATCCCAGGTTGCACAATGCCGGTCCCAAGCCCGGGAGAAATAGGGGAGGGTTGCATCAGGAAAATGTGCTAAATCAACATGCGGTCTAATAATCGTTAAAGAATGATAATTTGGCGATCCTTAACTTAGAGGATAAGCCGAAAGGACAAAACAATTGTAAAAAGAATGTTTTATTAGAGTTTACAAAAATGTGTTTAAAAATATGTAATGCTCCTATATACCAGCTAATAAGTTAAGATACCCTAAGACCTATACATTTGAGCAATGCATCCTCTTACACTAGTTTGCGAATAAACTAAAAAGAGGCATTTTCTTGCCAATGCACTTTAACATAGATATTATTCAACAGAGATCGGGATATCCAGCAACCTTTGTCCTATTTTTCCTTTTAGAAAGATGTGGGAGCAAACAGCAGCTCTTCAGGTCAAAACCTTGGTCTCTATTGGGAATTTAAGACTGACTCAGATTTTATGTGCACAAGGTTCTCTATGGTATCACAGCATGTGGCACTGCTTGAGACATCACCAGTGCACTTTTTGCTGCGATGAAGCATGATGAATCCACCCCCTCAATTTAAAATTGGCTAATAGTGATTAAATACTAAGCATCATGGAAATACAAAGGGGAACAAAGTCAGTAGGTTTCCCTTTGTGTGGAAACCTCTTCCTGTAGTTGCAGTTACATTTCAAACTGACTGTTTGCTAAACTTCACCCCCTTAGTTATTCATGGCACAATCATTCATGGCAGGCAAAGAGCAGATTTATCACTGATATAATTAAATACGCATTTTATAACTACCTACAGCAAATTGCATCATGATAAAACATGATGCAATGTGAGCGGAAAACTACATGTCACAGGAAAAAAAAAATCTATATTTGTATCATCTGATAATCCATGTGGAAGATATAACAGCACTTATTTCATTATGACATGAATTCAGTGGCTGCTTAGTCTACATTAGTCTACATTAACAATGAAAGTAATAAGCTAGTTAGCCTGTCATGGTAACATTTGAAAGCTCTGTTGTATCTTAACAATTGTAAAATACAGTATGATTGTACAGTCACAATTGAGGTTAGGGGGTTAATAAACGGTCAATCCTTGAACGAACTCTGACACCTATTTTGCTCATTTCCTAGAAGTTTCCTTTTTCAAAGACAATTCTAGATCCACGTCTTCTATGTACATGTTTCCTGGCACACATATTCCAGTACATTCTGTGAATGAGAGCAACGTCACATGTTGTTTTGTTATTGTCCAACTAAAGCAGTTAAAGGGATCACACTACCTTCTTTTCCTCTCCACTTCGAGGAACAGGGCATGACCCTTCCCTCATTGTACCTCTCCCTCTTCCATGTACCCCTCCCTCTACCATGTTGCCCTCCTCTCACTACCTGTCTTTGTCAAAACATAAGTTGGGTTTTAAGCTTGTGACACTGTGATTTCTCAGACAACTCCCACAGATGAGATCACACTCACGTAAAGTTAAATGGTGTCCACTTATATAGCGCTTTTCTGCCTCTTGGTTCTCAAAGCGCTTTACATTGCTTCTCATTCACCCATTCACAATCACATACACACTCACAAACCCATGGGGGAGCTGCTATGCAGCTGGCCAACACTCACTGGGAGCAACTAAGTTGGGGTTCATTATCTTGCTCAAGACACTTCAACATGTGACCAATGGATCCGGGGATCTAACCAAAAACTGCAGGATTGGTTGATTATCATTGACCTATGTGACATCATCATAAATGACAGAAACTTGTTTATTTCAGCGTCCGCTTTCTTTACTCATCCTACTCATTTTTCTCCACCCTTCACAACCCTTTTGGCCCTTATTCAATCCAACATTTCTTAGTCTCAGAGGTGTGTTTTTGACTTGAGTGTTCTTTTCTTTTAAATGAAAGGAGTGCCCTGAAATATGCTTTGTTTATGTTGTGCACACACGTGTTCTTATAAAACGCCTTTCAGTGTGACAGCATGAAGCATATGTGTGTGTGTGTGTGTGTGTGTGTGTGTGTGTGTTTTTTAGGCCTTGACAGCATGCATTATTCTCTCCCCATATCCAGTGAGGAAGCTCTTGATGCTCACGGGAGTCATCAGCCATTAACTCATAACTATTTAAAGGAATTAGGGAAAGGTTCATGTCCTTAGATTTCTGTGAAAACTGCAAATTCTCAGATAGCAGTATATGATGGCGATATACACACATATTTATAAATATATATGGCTTCTGTCTCTCTGTTAGTCTCTCTCTTGTTGCAGTATATTGCATGTGTGTGTTAGTGAATGTTTGTCTGAGTGTGTGTATGTGTCCTTTAATGTGTGCCTATTTTGCATAAAAATGTACTTAAGGTTATTACAGAGAGCTCTGTTCAGCTGAGATCAGACACACTGTCATCCTGTTATACGACGCCCACCCCATGTCCCAGTCATATTATGATTCTGACAGTGATGTAGAACACATCCTGAACATCTGTGTGTGTGTGTGTGTGTGTGTGTGTGTGTATGTGTGTGTGTGTGTGTGTGTGTGTGTGTGTAAGAGCATTTGTATGTTTGAATCTGGCAAGCCCAGTTCTCTTAGATTCACAATGGATAATAGACAATGATCAAAGCACTGGCAAACATACTTGAAAAGCTAAATTAGTAGTTGCAGCTATGTGAGTATGTTGTAGCTAAATATTTGGTTCTTATATTATTACTGCTGTCAGGTTCACCTTAAGACAGTGACACACATTACAATTGTTGAACGTATTATAGATATGATTTGACTGATTAAATAAAGATTTCTGCAACCAGACAGGTGTGATGGATCAGCTCTTCCAGGCTAGGTCAGCTCTGTGTCGTCATATAATTTTAATTTTTGTCCAGTCCTAATTTTTGTTGGATTGTTCTGATATTAACATTCCATGTGCAAGTAGGGGGAATTGTAAAGATAACACTGCCCTAAACAGACAAACAAACAACAAACTAGTGTGAAATCCATACTTAATACATAGACTTAATACAAGAGTGTATTAGTTCATTTGATACATGATTACATGACGTGTGATTGTAGTCTACCAATTGCCCTAATTGAGTTGTTCTTTTGTCAAGACCGAAGCAAAGTAGCTATGACAGCAGGAACAGACCGTACATGTGGTTAGTCGTAGTCCTTCAGTCCATCCCCAGCTTCACCCAATCTCCAGTGGTCTTGTTCCACATTTCTTCTTGCTCAGCAGAAAATGCAATTCAGCCCCTTGACGACAGCAGTTAGTGGACCAACAACAAGCAGCCATCAACCACAAGGCCCGCTACTATTTATGCATCTTTTAGTGTGAACATATGATTAGAGTGTAGCTCATTTGGTGAAGCTCAGTTTTGGGCACATCAGAACTGATGTATTAGTACAGAGGCAAGCATCGATCTGACTTACTTAAAAGCAGTAATCAGCACTGAACAGGCACATTATCCACAGGGTGTTTTGTTGAATATTAAAATCTGACTTATATTATTTTTAAATTGATGATTCTCTTTGGTGCCTGATTACTTTCAGCACACAACCTATCCAGAATGCATGACTGCTGAACAGAAACACAAAGCTGGTCTCTCTGTCTAAAAACGCTTGATGTGATGAGTCATTTTCACAGTTTTTTCACGCACCTGAGGTTAAGATGCAGTTTCAACTTGCACCTGAGGTTTATATCTTCAACACAGCTCTGTAGTTTTTTCAAACTGTTAAACGCAGTGTTAGATCTGTCACAGTGTGGGCAGACACCTTGTGTGAGCTTGAAATGAGCCCCAATTATAAAGTAATTTTATATGCATGGCTACATCATCAGCTGCAAATGATAATACCACAGCTGTAATGTAACCAGTCACCTCAACCAAATACACTCAAATGTTTATTTTTTCAAAGAACTGAACTGAACTGTCCTTCCTCTTCTTAGATATGCCCCTGCATCGTTTGAAGGATATTGTCCCAGGGGGTGGTTGTGGTAAAGAAATGGGGTAGTAAAAGTAAAAGGTAGAAATGTTTACATGGGGTAGCAAAGGGATGGCAAGAGATTTTTCAAGATAGAATGACAAGGTGTAATTTCAGAAGGGTTTGGAAAGTGTCTCTGAGTATGCAAATGACTCTATACATGTCTAACTTTTAATTGTATTCATTGTTTTATGTATTCAGTGATTTGAAGAACATATAGATATATTTGTTTACATGAAGTTAGTTGGTGTGAGAGAAGAGGACACAGAGGATAGGGTTAGATGGAGGCTCATGATTCACTGTGGTGACCCCTGAGGGGGAACAGCCAAAAGGAAAAGAAGATTTGTCTACAACTTTAGGAACTGAACAATTAGGGTGGAGCTGGTTAGGGGTGTGTGTGTCTTTTGGGGGACGTAGAAACCCCTACAAAAGGGATAGGCAACTACCCCCCCTTGCCCCCCCAGTTCATGGCTCAACCTTTCTGTCTCAGATCGTTCAACATTGTTTAATTTCATTGTTCGGGACCACTTTTGTTACAATAGTTTCGCTTTAGGTTTTCTGCATCCCTGTACGGTAACATACCTTGCATGCAACTGCAAATGAAATCATACATTATTTATTGTCGCTGTCAATATGAAGAAGTTCTCTTTTGGTCTGAAAATGTGTACATGGATTACTGTGTATTTTAAACAAACATTCAAACAAATAGATCTATAGGAGGTTGCAGTTAACATACTGTACATTTATTTTTATTAGAAAATTATAGTGCCCATTTATCAGTATTACAGTAAATGTTACAGTCAGTGTTAGCAAAATGTTGTACCTGAGCGATATATTCAGTTACCCCTTACATATGTAAAACATACAACATGTACAATTAAAACAGTAGAATGTTAGCAAACATAGATCATACAGTTCCTGGATATTTACTAAAAACTAAGTGAGGTACAATATTTAAATACAATTTTATAGCCTATAATTCTGTATGTAGTGATGTGCTTTACTATTTATTCCACGTTTGAATGAAAAAAAGATTTGAGGTTTCTGCTGCTCTGTTCACCTCAAGACAGACAGAAACATATTGGCTCTGGTTTATCAGTGATAATCATCTTTTGGTTAGAAACTGAAATCTGCAAGTAAGCATTGAGATACCTTTTATAAAATTTTAAAATTACACAATAAGCACGCCTGTATTGGGTTGATATTGTATAAGGAGGCATAAGTGAGTGTGTCACTGCTGTCACAGAGTGACTGTGCGAAGGGAGAGAAGTGCAACTAGAGAGGCATGATGAGGTCGCCTGTCAGAGTGAAGCAACAGGAAATCATCTGCATCTGATGTCTACCACCTCACACACACACACACATACACACACAGTGAGTAGCACACAAATGCAAGGGAACATATATATAAAAAAAGCATGTTTAAGCACATGGGCATGCATACACAGGAAGAAACAAAGAATTAAAAAGAGACATGCACACATTAAAAAAGAATTAAAGAAACACACACACACACACACACACATATATTCCTACACGCATACACAGGCCACATGATAGTTAGCTGTCTGAACTTCTGCTGAGCCCAGACTCCGTCAGAGAGAGAAAATGTGTGTGTGTGTGTGTGTATGTAGTTCCCTTTCTATCGGTCATCACTTCCTGAGGAAAAGCATGACCACACAAACACAAAAACACACAATCTCTTCTTCTGTCACTGCCACTGTCACTTAGTCGCTGGTCAGGGAGCTGACATTGAACACGCTCTAAACTGAACTAGGAGAAACAGGGTGAGTGGACTGTCCTGTACCCTGTGTGTGCGTGTGTGTGTGTGTGTGTATTGGTTCAGTTCATCATGTTGAATCAATGCATGAGTTGTGTATAGCTATAATTTATGCAAAGGTCTACTTCTACTTTAGACAGTCAAATAACTCAAATGAATGCGTTTGCTCATGTAATCACTGTGTGGTTAGTTAAGTTCCACTTTTGGTCACTTGAGAGCAGACATCACTGCTTATCAGCAGGATACTGTAGGACCAGTTTTGTTTCATGGGCAGTAATCCTTCCCTTACACAGTTTATCCATTTGTAGGCTTGCTTGGATTTGTGTACCAGAGTAATATTGTGATATTTGGTAGCATTTTTATTTTTTTCTATTTTTTTTTTTTTGGTGGTCTTGTGCCTGTTTTTGTATAATACACAAAGCATGTGCTCTCTGAAATAAACAAAGGTTTAAGTTAGAAGTAAACTTTATATATTATAGAATTAAAATTATTTTCTACTGTTTAAAAACTCATAATAGTGTGTACATATTTGTGTGTACCTGACCTCAGTTTGACCTGATGTTTATCAGTGCTCCACTTTCCCAGATTTGGAGGTGGAAATACAAAAGTTAAATGAAAAATCTAATAGAAATCAAAGTGATGTCATGTGAGTGCCATCTTACTCAGAGATGTGCCAAATAGACAGAGATTGTGGTTTTTGTACCTCCCATTGTTTCAAGCTTTGAAGTCTTATGAGTAAGTTCAGTACGTACCAAGCAAGTGGGTTTCCAGACACGAAGAGACTCTCATTTCTTGCGACAAGGCAGTCCAGACCTCTGGCTGACACTTCGTGTAAACTTGGTTTTCCATCACTCTCCAATTTGATCATTTAGGTGCAAAGGGGAAGGCCCTTACAGGTAATTCTGAATAGTGGCTTCACACCACCAATGTTAACAAAAGAAAAAAAAACTGTACCAATTTCCTGAAGAGAGGAGCAGAATGCTAGTGTTTGTAGCATTTACACAAGATGCAGTTTTGCTTTTGATGTGTGACACTGAGCGGCTGCTAACCATCTCGTTTTGTAAATTCAAATTTACCAAGCAGTTCGATTAAAACTTTGCATGAGTTTTTTTTAAGTGTCCCACAGTTTCCTCGTCCAGTACTAACAAGGCAAAAATCAAGCACACTTGAACTATTTCAAAGAAATTGTGGGGACTGTGAGGCAGACATGCAGGCGGGCATATCTTTGTTTTAGTCACTGACTCTGAACCACATGCTTTTTACATGAAGAGGTCAGGAAGTCACAGAGCTCTGAACACTAACTTTCTCCCTGTGTGTGTCACACATACACACATTCATACATACCAGACACTTCTGATATATTATATATGATAATATAAACTGTTGAGTGTACAAAAGAAATAAAATACAATGCCTCCTTCTACAGAGCTGTAGATGGAGGCATACAAGAAAACCTGTCAGGTGTTAAACTGGGCTAAATTAAGCACATGTAGAGCACATATTTATAGTTATCTTGTATTCTTGTCTTGTAGTTCTGTATATTTTGTTATGATGTGAAAAACCAACTATATCCAAACACCACTAAATATATGTTGGTTAGGGTTTTTCTATTGTATCTTATTTTTAGAGTTCCCTCAAGTAATTTCAGACAAAATAAGTTCAAATGCCAAAATTTGTTAAAATTCCTTGTGATCATTATTGGGTGTTTTGACATTAGCTGTACAGGTCTTTTTTGTTTTTCATAAGCAGAAAACATAAGCATTTATGCCTTTGAATGCAGCGGAACTGGTTCTGTCTGTTGTTTCTCACATTACTAAATATACCGGACCGCCCGCTGTGTTGACGTTTGTCGCATTTTCATTGCCTGGCTGGTAAATGACTCCTGTGAGTTTTAGGAGCCTTTTTCAACCTTGGGAGGAGAGATGAGAGCACTGGATATTTTCTGTCTCCTGGGTTTAATCACTGTATAATTCTTTTTTTTTTTTTGAGTAGCTTTCTCTTCTGTGGATTATTTGAATTACATGATAAAATGTTAATTCACAACAGCAATAAAGTGCCACTTTCAAAAATACAAGAATGACCCCGACCACTTTCTGTGCAGTAATCTGATCAACAGGCTCTTGCTTCAGTCTGTCTTGGACTGAATCATTGCTGCTGTTAAGAAATATGAACATAAAAAAGTATTTCATCTGTTTTGCAACTTTTTCCCTAAAGGCCAAATTTCACATGTTTCTGTTTGACCTTTTGGCTCCACATTTTTTTCTAGAACTGCTACTTTCAGACCCTGAAAATAGCATTATTACCACTTTCAATAACATTATTACCACTTTTGCTCTAATACAGCTTTGTATCCCACCTTAATATTCTGCCATGCTCTGAACAACACTAGTCATGGTACTGTGGTTACAATAAATTGGAAGGGACAAAACATAATCTAAAGTAATCCATATCTAAAACTGATTGCTCATAATTTTGTCTCCTCTGACTGGTTCAGAAGGACCAGTCTCCTTTAAAACCTTTTAGAAGCAAATATCTCTGTTCTGTTGCCAGTGCTGTTTAATGATGTTTAAAATTTGAACATTTTTATTTACTCTAACTAATATATAAGTAATATTCCTATTTTTTTTTTTGTCATTTTGCACTCTCACTTATATTCTGTCTTAATAATTTGGTCCTTGTTTTAAGGAAAAGATTTTAACTGAAACAACTGATGCTCTTTTCTTTTTGTCACACGCTGTCTGCGTCATAAAGTAGCTTGCCACACCTGCTTGCCATTTTGCTGTTGGGCCATTCTTATTATGTCATGAGTGGGGCAGTAGCTGATGAAAAGTACTCTTACAAACTCTACTTTTACCTGGATGACAAGTTCTCACATGTGGAAATCTGAGAACTGGCAGGAGATACCCACACAACTGTAACGCACGTGCGCACATATACAGACACACACAAACATGTTTGCATCTTTTTTATATTGCCGCCAGGTCATTTGCCCATACAGCACACACAGATTCAAACATGTTGAATTCAGTAGATTTTGTATTACAGAATTTCAGTGAGCCCCGGAGAGAAGTTACAGTGCAAACTTGTTTTCAACTTCGATTACAACATAATATAAGCACATTGGTTTAACTGTCAGGCTGCAGCTGCCCTCCTTTTTTCTATGCAAGTCGTTAGCTACTAAGTAAGAGTTTCCAAAGATAAGGGTTTTTTCTTGAAGCCTCTAGAGTCCTTTTGAGTTCCTGAAGTGGCCTTGGGGCTTTCTCTTTGTCACCCCTCTCACTTTAACTCTCTCACTCTTCATCTGGTGAGTTCTTTCCGTGTTCGATGGCTGTCTCCATATGTTTCAGTGCCAACCAGGCCCCAGGTGGTTCCATTCTAATTTAGGTTTGGATTAGCTGGCATCCAGCCATCAAATGGAAAAATAACTAGGTTTCTCTGGTTATTAATAGTCAGCATTTTCCCCCACAGCAGCTTCCAAGGTGGTGGAAGCTAGAGCCTGCAGAGGGACACATATGAAGACACACACACACACATACCTATGCATACACACACACACTCACACTTTCTCTTGTTCTAAAACAATGTCAGAGTCGATGGGAATTTTAAGTGGATCCCCTACCGATCGCTGCCACATTCCAATCAAGTAAAAAGGAAACAATAAGTGGTTGAGAGTGGAGGATGTTTGTTCCACATGGATGTTTTGCAATGTAATTTGGAGCCATTTCAAGCCAATTTTATACCTGGTGCTACTGTGCCATCTGAGTATTGCTATTTTAGTTTTGTCCTGTTGCATAATTCAGTGCAGTCTTTGTTATATTTTTTTTTAAATCACACATGCGTTGATTAGAGGAGGTTTATTTTGAGATTTGGTGCTAGTTATAAAAGGTTGTTTGATGGTCCAGATGGTTCAGTGCACAGATCATACTCTACTGAGTATTTATAAACTATGTCTGCTCTCTTCCTTTTCTGACTTTCTTTATTTTAGATCAAGGTCAGAATTCAACTGTTGCTTCCTCTCTAAAAAACTGTGGGAAAATTAAATGCGTTGGTTTTCTCTATTGATTTATAAAATCTGATTTCATTTTTACGGACATTTTCACTAAGCTTTCAGTAACGCAGGGTTTACAAAACTAAGTATCGAGAGAAACAAAAACGCATTATTAGTTTTTGCTTTGTCATGGGAATTTTTGACTTATTGAATTTGTATTTACTTTAATCTTTGTAAATTTTAAGTAGCCCTACAATTAGGAATAGCATATTTTTTGTGCTCTCTAAAACTGTTGACATTTTTAATCAATGGAGTCAACCTCTTTCAAACAAGTTACTTATTATGTAGTAAGTTGTAGAAATTCACATAAACAATGTAATATACGCCTAAAAACCAACACTGGCTCCTGTTTTACCTTACACCCTTGGTCTACATGTAGACTTTTATGTGGTTTGCTTTCGTGTACACTGGAGTAACCTCAGTAGAGTGGACTTTGGTCATCTCAGCTGACTTCTTCTCTCCAATCTCTGACCAGTTGTATTTCATATTTGAATAACTGGGCCTTCAATTATTTCTATAAACACAGAGCTATAGAGAGACGGGTGTAGTGGAGACTTTCTCACTTTTTCTATAAGTATGCTATTTTTTAATACTTTATTAGGATAATTCAGATAAAGTACATCTAGCAGGACTTAGTGAGGAGTAATGCTTATAATGTTCTACAATGAAATTATTATCAGCAGCAAAAATCCCAGTGCACTAAAGGGAAATTTATTTAATTACAGTGAACCTGAAGAAGCTGTCATTTGAAGCACGTTGTTTGCACATTTGTCATTATACAATCATTAAGAAAAATAAAATCTACATGTCCCTTGATTGCACTGGAATTTTTGTTACTGAACTTTTCCTGCTTCAGCTCTGAACTTTGGTGAACACGCAGCTGTGCACAGGAATCTCCTTTTTTAAATTATTCTGAGTAAAATAGGTTATTCCTCTGTGTTATACTGCTGCATTCCCTAATAACGTGTCACATATTTCTAGTATACAAGATCTACTGTACGGCTAAACATAATTGCCAACAAATGCACTATTAAGTTATCTAAAGGTACAATTTTTTAAAAATAAAATCTTTTACCATATTTACTTGGGACCTTCTGTTAAAAATTTGCATCTCCAGTTTTAATAAATCAGCTTATACAACAGCAGATAGACACAGACAAGTCTGAAAGTATTGTGAGGACAAACACATTGTTGGAAATTGTCTTGGAATATTTGAATATTTGGCCTTGGAATATTTTGTCAATAGAAATATTGGGTATGTTTTTCCAGCAAAGGAAAATAAAAATACATTTTCAATGCCAATCCATTTCTTAATTACTGTCAGTAACACATTTACTGATTCAGAACACGAAGTCTGTTCCACTGAGTCTTAGGTCCTTGGCCTCAGACAGACTGAGGCTCAAACAGTCCAGCTTTCTGTGTCCTCTGGTTGGGCAATCACACAGCGAGCCACCCAAACAGCAACAGGGCAAGACAGTGTTTTGAGCAAAGGAGACGTTCTTCAGTGCCAGAGTTTGTCTTGTACTCCCTGTGACACGATTTGCCTCCCTGTTTACTAGATAACACACAGACTGCAGGAACAAGCAGGAGGGGTTACTCATCGTGGTGTGTGTATGGAAGCATGTGTCTATGTTTTAGACATTTCTAAGAGCTGGCATACAGTATTTAATCATAGACATTGTACAATGCCTCATGTAGGCTTATATTCAGTATAATAAGTCAATTTTCATTGTCATCTTTCTTTGACCTTTTTACTCTTTTCTCTTTATCTCTACAACTTTACCTCTTCCTCCACTTCTGTTTTTTTAGTGCTGTTTTCTTTTAACAAGGGCACATTCAATCAACAAGCCATATTGCATCAGCTAACACGTCACTGCCTCATCTCTCTCCACAGTAGACATGATGGACACCCAGCAGCTCCTAGCCTGGCCTGTCGGCTTCAGTCTGAATGCCGTGGACCTGCCAGAGCTGGACGACAGCACCCACTCCCTCGACATGAAGCATTTGGCGACATTAGACTACGCCTCCATTTCCTCCTCCTCCTCTGTCCATTCCTCCCTGTCTCCCCCGCTTGTGTCTTCCATCTCTTCCGCTGTTATGGCCTATGACCCCAGTCCACCGCAGACCGAAGAACACCTGACCAACATGGATTATACAAACATGCACAGCTACAGGATGGAGTTGAACACACACAGTAAGTCCAATCTGTGCGAGGGGAAAACAAGATTTACCATGTTATTAATTTTTTTTTTTCTTTTCAACTGCTAAATTTACTTGGAGAATGTAGAATGTGTGCACATTGAAGCTTGTTTTAAGTTGCCCAAGTCATGCAAGTTTTTGATTCGTACTTATGAGAGAAGAGAAAACATCTGAATAGTGGTTATGGCCAGTTACAGTTTACTAGACAGTGAATACACATTTGACGAAAGATCAGGTTTATCCAACTGGGCATTAAATTTGATGTTGGATGTACAACAAGGACTAAGAAAGTGTTAGCTTTCTGTCTGTCTAACTACTGCTTTTTCTACCAACCTGATGAATTTTCTTCTAGCAGATTCAATCAAACTGGAGCCGGAGTCACCTCCACAGTACTCTGACAGTCCAGTGTTCTCAAAGCTCCAGGACGATACGTCAACAGCAGCGCTAAATATTGAGTGCCGTGTGTGTGGGGACAAAGCCTCTGGGTTTCACTATGGCGTCCATGCCTGTGAGGGGTGTAAGGTAGGACTGAAAGATATTATGAGTAAAGATGAAACTAAGATGTGTAAACAAACTGACAGGGCTTAAACCACTAGATTATACTAGACTGCGACTGCAAGTATCTGTTTTTTTAATCAACAATATATTTTTACATTATTTTCTTGTTTAATCTTTTTTTTTATTTCACCAATAATTTGAAACCTGAAGATGTTTCCTAGAAAAAATTATTTCACACTTTCAGTTAAAAGGGTAATTTGTATACCGTCTTTATTAGGGTATGTGGATACATATCAACCAGTACTCATTTGCTGTAGAGAGAAATGTTTTTTCTCTTGTTGATTAGTGAATTACTTGTCTTCCAGTAATTTTTGTCTATCGTGCTTTAAGTAACAATATGCAGCAGTGGCACATAAATAGATTGTCACACGCAAAATTTATAGCTCCAGATTGAAAAAAAAAAGAAATTGACAGTCATACCACCTTAGAGTCATGTCAGGAAATGGTGTTAGGTGTAGCAATTTATACTGCGAATCGCAGTTTTGTTTCTCTGCCATTCTTCCTTTTTCTGTCACCATGTGTCACCCTTAGGTGAAACATGTTGGCGGAATAAATAATTCTATAATGTATGGAGAGAAGTGTTCATTCTTTTATCTATTTGATGTCTGTCACTCTAACCACAATACCGATACATTTTCCACTTTGCGAGGGCTTAACAAAGGCTTTTTGTTTCTGCAGACAGAGAGCGAACCCCTTAAACCTTCTCTTTGTCTGTCTATATAGAGTATAAATAACTAATAGAGTGTGGGAGAAGTTTCACACATATTTCCATTTTCTTTGAAATATTGAGACATTATAAGAAAAGGAGCTATAAATTATAACATTGTCCTCAAAAGACATGTCAGTAGCAGTTCTACCTATGAAGTGTTCAGTGTGGGTTTTAAGAAGTTTTCACTCATACAAAATATGTCTGGACAAAAGCTCCTGTACGGTTTATGTTGTGTTTCTGTCTCTTTCAGCAAGTCTCTCAAATGGAAGAAGTGTCTATAGGCCACAATGTTATTTATGGATAAAATCATGTGGGTTTTTTTTTTTTACATTTTCATATTTCACTATGATACCATCAGAGGAAAAAAAAGAAATGTGCTGGCTATTGCAGTACAACTGAAATGTATTCAACCATCTTTGGTTTCACCCTGTTATTCTTATACTTTGGAGCCCAGTTTTTCAAAAACTGTTAAAGCACATAACCCACACTGGGTGATAGGTTCCTTTATGACAATGAACATGAGCACCACGTACAATATTTTAAATCGCATTTGCTCAGAGCCACAGAGCAGAAAATTTGTAGAGAATAAAAAAACTATGAATATTGCCATGCTTTTTTGGTTTTGTTTACATTACCGCTTCAGTTGGTCTTGTGATGACTCGAAGGCACGATCTGTTTTGTGACTTTACATTATAATGTTGTTGTTTTTTGACACAGTTCCTATGAAAATGTTTTTATGGCCTCATTAACAGTCCCATTTAAATTTCTGTTTGACTAAAACATTTGGGTTTCACTTGACATCAAAAGATGAATACGAGACAAAATACACTTCCTTTTGTTTACAACAACACATTATAAACAACGCAGAAAACCGCAAATTTTGTATTAGATCATCCAAATTTTGAGTAAGCAAAAGCATTGGCACACTGAGAGGTTATTGTTACCCAGGAGCGTTATACAATAGGCTCTCGTTTTTTTTAGCTTTTACAATCACCCTAGAGTTGAATCAGCACCTCTCTCTGACATTGTCAAGACTGTAGGGTTCGCTCTATTACAATATACAATGGTATATTCTTTTTTTCTATCCACTTAGTGTAAGTCATACTATATGTTCAGAAGCAGAACGTAAGGCACAGAAGTCATTGTTCTTAAGAGTCTCAGGGGAACCTCAACAGATATGGGGGTCAGCCAAAGAGGCAAACTCTTAATTGTTTCAAACCAGAAAACATTCTTTATTGAGGTGGAGTGTTGACCCTATTTAACATCCTCCTTCTTTAAATAACCTGTGATTTAAAAAAGAACATGTTTAGATTGTAAGAAGGCAGATGCCAAATGCAGCCTCCAGCCACAAGTGTCCAGATGTGGATTTTTAGACTTGGCCTAAAACTTCCTCTTAACACTTCTCTCATGTTTTTCTTTTTGTGTCTGTTTCATTCTGTTAGCTTTGTTAGTCAGCATAGACAAAACACAGCAGCTGTCATCATACCTGTGACTCTGTGTGGGAGTATATGTTTGGGAGTTTGACCATGGTTGTTAATAGCCTAGATAAGCTCAAGTGTTATGGCTCCTTTGGTCCTAAGGTTAAAAACATCAAAGTGCAAATCTTACTTTTAAATAAATTCGTCAGTTGTCCGATTGACTTCCTCATGAATTAGAAAGAACCCAGTATTTAATCTCTATTCAGTAGACATTGTTTACTTCTTCCATAAAAAGAACTTTTCTTTCCGATCTTTTTTTTTCTCTCAGCAATTTTTCTTTTCTCATATTTTTTCTCAACTGTAATCTGCTGTGTGAGTTTTTCCTGCATTTTTAAGGAACATACTGTTCCAGGTAATTTGCTTTTCACTAAAATCTTGAAGTATCCCATGCTACTTTATTGCTTTCTTTGCCTATTGTCTCTGAAAATAAGTAAATACATAAAAAAAAACTCTCATCTCTAACTAGTTCTTACAAAAGGAGTAGATTTAGCAGAGTAGTTCAAATGTCTACAGCAACAACTGCTAAAGTCTCTCTCTGTCTTTTTATAGGGTTTCTTCAGACGCACAATCAGATTAAAGCTGGTGTATGATCATTGTGATCTTCACTGTCGCATTCACAAGAAGTCCCGCAACAAATGCCAATACTGTCGCTTCCAGAAGTGCCTCAATGTTGGCATGTCACACAATGGTAAGACAATGATACACTCATAATGCATAATGCACACAGTAGGTGTTTTAGTTCTTCAGACAGGACTAAACCACTGTTTACAATCACTGTAAATAAGCAGATGTAAGTTAAAGCATAGTTTCTCTGACATTGAAGCTCAGGAAACGCCTCTTTACATACCATCTCCTCTTCCTCTGATGCCCTCTGAGAACAGCAGATACAGTTTCGCCACACTGCAGCCAATTTGGTCTTTGAGGTGTGGTGGCAATATATGCAGCAATGTACAACACTGCCTTGTATGTTGCCAGTTGTTTCATCTGTGGTCTTCAGCCTGTATTGCAACCCTCGGGTCATGTTTCAGTTCCCATCACTCACCCCAGCAGCACAATTTAAAGATTAAATTGTGGTTGAAGACAACGTTTAGCCCCCCAAAACAAGCTTTTAAATTCTACCTGGCTTTGTGTGTATCTATATTAGGTGTCCCAGAGCTCATACTAGCAGCATTGAAATAACAAATAGTGGTACCTGTATTAAGAAGTTTTGTTAAACTGCTCCAGTACCTGTGCTACTCTCCAGCTGGACTGAGACACTTAAATCACTAGGCTGTATTTTGGCCACTTGCATACTTAAAGCTAAGGTCAGTTGATGTAAATGTAATACTGTATCTTTATTTGGGTTGTGGCAACAACTGTGGTTGAGTTTTAATGTAAATAAATAAGTTGGAGCAAAAATTTTACTAGATTTACGGATGTTGTAAATCTATTGTATTGTACAGTACATTAGTGATGTGAGCAGACTGCTTTGCATTGGTATATTTGTGAACCGTTGATGTCATAGATAAAAATTCAATCAAAATACAATGCAATCTAAATGAGAACAGTTCGAAAATAAAATAGTTTGTAAAAATGCAAGAATAGTCATCTTACAATTACCAAGCAATTCCTACTGAAGTTCTTAACTAAACTTAGAACTAAACCTAGAACAGACACATCAACAAGTGTTTAAATTAAAATGTAAATCTTATTACAAATTTAGAAATCTAATGAAATTAACTAATTTACAGACCCAAGCCCATGCACAGCTATAGTACACCCACATAGGTGTTTTTGAATACTGCAAAGCTGCTGGAAACAGCCAAAACACCTCCCACACAGCCGTCCATGAGCTGATCGCTTGTGGTGTAGTTTACCACTGCTTCTACTTCTACGTCATTTAGATTCAGCAAGTGCATGTGACTACAAGCTTTTTTTTGCTGTAAAATAATAGGCCACAATTTATATTTACAGACAACAAATGTACAGCCGATTTCAGGTATGACTGGTAACTGCCTTTAAATGCAACATAGTTTTATTTAAACATTGTGGTCTGATGTGTCAACTACCTACCACACATTACATTTCTCTTCTGTGGTTTGAAGTAGGTGGAATGATATAAGGAAAAGATAAAAGCTGTCAATCAAACATAATGCTAAAATTCACATGCTGAATAAAACAACTTGGCCCTCCCCCATTACTGTTTACCCGTAGAAAGGTTTTGTTTCATTCACTTTTGTTGGGCACTGGAGCGCATCAATTGGGCCCAGCCGTAGCCCTTTTCATATCAAGTTCTGACTCCACCTCCTCAGGTGAGTTTTACCATGGAGCTGATAAGTGTGTGGGCGTCTACAGGTAGAACTTGATTGGCATTTCTCCGACTTTCTTGTTGGTTTTGTTACACCTGCATGAGACTGCAACTTAGAACTTTTACTTTTTATTACATAACCTTTTATGATCTCTGGATATTCTCAGCATAGTTTCACACAACCTAAGTGTTATAGTTCAGTCACACTTGCTTTTGGTCCAGCAGGTCCAGTTGGACTGCATCAAAAGGTGATGTGATGTGATTATTTACATGAATCAGCTTGTGTTACACTGTCATATTAATCAAATATGGACATTAAATTGTGAATCACGGTTCATATTGGAAAAATGCACAAATATGAACAGTCTTATCCATAAAAAACATCAGCTGAAGTCAGCTGAATTCTGAGATAAGGAGACTATTTGCCGAAGTGGCTGTGACTGAGCATAGTACTGATGCCAGTTTTCGACTGCTTAAAAGGTTTGTGTGCAGTGGTAAGAACCTGGTAGGACAGGAAATAACATGGGAGGGGTTGTAAATTATAACTTTTTATCTTTACACACTCATAATTTTCTTTGTCACTGTCTTTGGACTCATTGCAGCGAAGCAACATCCGACCTTCTCCCTATCTGCGGACAGCCAACCAAAATTCCTTACACGCAAATATTCCATTAATCTGGGAGCCAGATCACTGTGATTAATCAGAGAGATTAATCAGATGTTGTTACTCCCCTCACTGCATATTAAACAATGTCCAATCTGGCAGAAATTCAATCCTGAAATATATGTTTGTTGATCCACATATTTCAACCCCTGCCTTTTAGCATAGTCTTTTGAGCATTTTTCTTCAGCTTTTTTTTCTTTAATCCCTGTTTTTAATATCAAAGAGTTTGTGGCATCTCCTTCAGGGGCTATTGAAAATAACCTACATACTTTAATAAGGCACTGACACTGACAATTGGAGACAAATGATTAGGGGCCTTAAAGCTCTGTGTACTGAAGTGCCATCTGTCAGCTTAAGTTAAAATACCTAACATTTTTTTGAGAAAACGTTTCTAGTTTGAAGTCCTTTCTAGTGTTTTTTTAAAATGTTTTGCTAAATCTGAATGAATACTGAGGTTTTGAGATTCAAAAACACTACTTTATACTTCTTATTATATGTTTCTGCTCTCCTGCAACTTTATCTCTCTGTCTTTCCACCTCCCCCTATATGTGCCTACTGTTATTTTATGAGGTGCAGCCGGTGCTTTGAAAATCTGCTATGTGAGTTTTTATTTTATCAATGATTGACATCACAGAGTACACAGCTCAGCTCTCAACAGAGTTCCCAAACCTGCAGTGTCATTGCTGTGGGCTTGGTGCCCAGTTAGTGGCAGAGCCGCTTTAGTTTGTATTCATTTACTTAAGGTGTGCATCCATCACATGGACAGCATTACGCAATCACATATACACTGCAGTAAATGGAGAGTGCAAGCTTGAATGGAGGAATGATTAATGACGTTCAAAAACAGAAAAAGAAGAGTTTAGCTATTTCTCAACATAGCATCCAATTCCGTGTAGATTAAATAGAAGGCTTTCATCATATTTACCATAAGATTGTTACGCTTATACCTTCATTTATAGAAATACAACCGTTTTTGTAAAGATTTTTAATGTAATGTATCTGTTTTTGCGATCAAGATACACTAGCCAAATAAAACTATTGCACAACAGTCAAAAGGATCAGGCAGCATCGCAAAAACCATCATAAATCCTAAGATGTTTGCCAAAGACACATCATTAAGTATATTACAAATATGGCATGACACTGTAAAACATACTCTGAAATTGTTCAATCAGCCCACCCTTCTGAAAATGGAAATCAGACTTACCACATTTGTTGGGTAAACCCATGTGAAAATGTTTTTTGTAAAGGCAAGCATGTAATGTTACTTTCAGCCACTTTTTTTAATGTTTGAGATCTTCATTTCGATAGGTTGTGCATAAAGCTGTGAAAACATCATTGTGAATACAAAAAGCGTATCATCAAAGGGACAAAATGTGGTAATTGCTTCACCTCCAAAGACACCTACAAAAATTTAACGAGATACGTGATTTGAGCAGCAGGAGTCATTTATAAAAGTTGTCTGAGCAGTCTTTAAAATTCAGAGCTCTCTGAGTTCTTGGAACATCTCTGGTTAGCTTTGCATTATACAAAATCAGTTTTTTCTGAATTTCAAAACAATGTTCAATGTGCTGACATCTGGCCAGTTGAAAGAGTTGTTACTAAAAAGTGTGATTATGAAATGATTAGTAAAGAGAGTCCCAAAAGTATTCTTGAGCAACATCTAAAAGAAACATTTCAGTCGTCTGAACTCAGTTGTCCCATATTATAATATGATTTATTATTCAACTTTTTTGTTTCTGTATTTAGTAATAAGGTATTTGAGCAATACTTTATTTTACAAGTCCCATATATTCCAGATACATTTCTGTAAATTTTGGCATATATTGTAGGGTAGCACACTTTCTGTAGAGCAAGAGTTAAAAATTAGTTTGCCTTTCTTGGAATATGTAATGAATAGTGATGAATTATTGTCACTTGCCTCCTACATTCAATGTTTTCCTAAAAAAATGTAAAGACAATAATCTGATCGTTAGTAACTGTAGCAATTTATGCTTTTTCCATGTCCAATATCAATCACCTATGCCTTTAATGGAGAAATTAAATTATGTGTAGTGTTTCCAGGAAATTATCTGGAAAATACAGGACCTGTAAAATAAAGCATAGCTGTAGAAAGTTTTCTGGACATCAGCTGGTTATTCTGTTTTATCAATCACTGTCCACGCTATTTGTGCAACAAAGAAATGAAGCAACCATGGTGACATTCAGGCAGACAAAAAGTTCTGCAATCGAAATTAACAAACCAGCACCAAAAATAAAATGAGGTTTGTGATAATTCATCAGTTAGAGGTCACAAAACAAACACATTTTTTATCAAAATCAATAATGTAACAGCTCAGTCGGTAAAGGCAGCCGTCCATGGATCACAGGGTCAGTGGTTCGACCATACAGCCCACTCCCCTCCCCAGCTGTGTAGTGCCGGTCCAAACCCGGTGGAAATTGAGGGGGGAAGGGCAGGAAGGGCATCCTAGAAGACTTTAGGAAATTGGTCGATCCTGGCAATGGATTGATTAGTTAATTAAAATTTGAGCTCTTAGTGCTTTTTTTAATTAAATTGTTTAGCTGAGGATCATAGCTAAGATGAGAGACATTATAGTCCTGTGTCTGCCCATATGCAGTAAAGTGGTTTATGGAAACTGATTGCCAAATACACATCTCATATTGTCCTGCATGTTGAAGTAATAGAAAAATATTGATTGGCCAGGCTGAACTGCATAGTGTTTTTTTACATATTAATTTATACAGTTAGGTTTGGCACACTAGGGAATTTCCCTTTTATTGGACTTTGGGATTGCAGAGTAGTTTTGATATAAGCTAAAACATTTTTTTTTACTGAATGTTTAGTGATAAATATGTTGCACACTATAACCTGTAGAATGTGAGGAGAAACCTTTTTCAGAATTACTGTAAAGGTTAGCTTTATGTTTTGTGTGATCTTGTAGGTGTGTGCAGAAGTGCCTGTTTTGTGTGTACGTATACATCAATCTGTGGGATTATTCTTGCTTTAACTGTCTATTTGTATCTGACTGCCAATGTGGGTCTAAATGTGTCTATTTGTGTGCTGATGTGCTTTCTGTTTCCTTTCCCAGCCATCCGTTTTGGCCGTATGCCTCAGGCAGAGAAGGAGAAACTTCTGGCGGAGTTTTCATCTGACATGGAGCACATGCACCCAGAGGCAGCAGATCTGAGGGCTCTGGCTCGGCATCTGTACGAAGCCTATCTGAAATACTTCCCCCTCACCAAGGCCAAGGCCAGGGCCATTCTCTCTGGGAAGAACGGAGACAACGCAGTAAGCAGCACTGCCTTAATTCTACTTTGTTTTCATTTATTTGGTGTACAATGGGCGCAGTGCTGTATTTTGCCAGCGTACAAGCCAAAAACATCTATTAAACCATATACTGCAGTACAGTAGAGTAAATTTACAGTACTGGGTTTTATTATAGGCAAACTCACTGTATAATTTTGTAAGCTAATTTTGTGGTCAAGGCCGATAAATCCATGTCCTACATGGTGATGTTTACATTTTCATGCAGATAGTATCTTTATAGAATCAGGTAATTATTTAGCGCATGTGGTATGTGTTTATGAGCTCAGTTCTCCTGTTTTCTGAGGTCCCTGCTGGATCTCAACAGCACCTCTCCTCTTGACTTGATTTAGAATTCTGCCGGATTTATTCAAGTTTAAACAAAGAATTCAGTACAGCCAGTCAGTCAATCACTTATATAAATTATTCGAGAGAAATGTAAGTGTTAATGTTAGATGCATGCATAAAATAGACGTTCACTGAGCAGTTAATGCAGTATGGTGCATTCCTACTGAAGGTTTTGTATTGTTCATTTAGCTTCAGTTATCTTTGGATTCTAGGGAGATATGAACCGTATCATTGACATTAACTGTATATACTCATCCTGCTCTAATCATAGAGCTGCTGGACCAGTTTCTCTGTTGTGTCAGCTTTCTCTCAACAATAATTGAGATGTACAGTTTAAATTTAATCTAAAAACTTTTTTGTAGTATGTTTATTATGAAACATTAGCAGCTGCTGCTTCTCTATGCACATTTAAAGAGGTGTTACATCACAGACAGGTTGTCACAGTTTAGTCCCATGATAAGATTTGTACAAAAGGTTCCAGGAGCATTTTAACTTGGTTCACACTGAACTAACTGCACGTAATTTCTGCATCGTCTTTGTGTTACCACGCTCAGTTTAGTTCAAATGAGGTTTTCTCGGGCTATTAATGCTGCTCTAACAGGAAAAGTGGGTTGGCTGGTTTCTACATGTCTTGACTGTTAGAAGATCTCAGATTACAGTGGTCAAGCAATTTAACAGAACGAAGTATCTTCTCAACAGTTCAGTCTACAATAATGACTTCAACATTCCAGCTCTAAAGATCAGACTAATTTATTAAGACATTTGGTAATTTATTCTAGTGGACTGTAGAAACTGTGTTGGCAAAACAGATGAAAATGTGAGATATGATCTATTTCTGTGTTTTTGTACTTAAGACTCTTTGTGTTCAAAATACACCTAATCAGGAAATCAACTCAATAACAAAACTATAAACCGTAGTGATACGCAAAAATATGTGAATTAATTGGCATGACTTAAAATCTTTAAATGATTGACACAATACTCTGAAGAAACATTGTTTAGAAAATATTTAACCAAAAATATAATTGAAATCAATGTAAGACATTTTACAGTAAATATTTGCTAAATAGATGCAAAACTGTGTTTAATCTTAATTGTGTAGTATAGTATTAAACCACTTTGTGTTGACCAAAAACAGTCAGCATCAGTTATGGGGGATGTACTTAGATTATTTAACCCTGTAAAAGTATTAAAAGTGTATAAGAAAAGTAAATAGCACATACCACAAGACAAAGTTCTGGATTCATGTAATTTAAAGCACATAATTTTTAGCAAAAAATGTACAAATGAAATGTTAAAGAACTTATCTATAATATGTTGTGATGATGAAACTTAATATTCTTTTACTCCTGTGGCTTTTTTGGCCCTGCCCTCACGTCTCTTGCCATTATATATTAGTTTGTGGAGTTTTGTAACAATTTATGTAATATTTTGTATCTTATTGTTATGATATACTGTGCAAATAAACTAAACTAAAATTAAACTAACATTATTGACACATAAATGTTTAAGTAGCATTTAATGTTGCAGGTAGTGGTACTTTCAAAGGATTATTATATTAACATTCAATATGCTGTTACTTTTAGCTGTTGTTCAACATGTTAAAAATGTATGTGCCCCTTGTCCAACACAACACAACTAAAATAATACTACATACCTTGGCTCACCTTGACAAAAAGTGAAAAGTGCGTAAAAAGCTAAACAGCATAGTTATATAGCAGCCAACACATAAGCATGTAGCGCCACTTCCTATGACTTAGTGTTAGTTTATAGTGTATAGTGTATTAAAGTTTGTTGCTGTACATTTGCAGAACTTTTGTTAATACGCATGGACCAGAAACTGGAAACCAGAAACCGAAGCTTCACTTAACACAAATAAAAACTTAGGCAAGAACAACAAAAAAAAAAACACAGCAAGGCAGCTAATAAGTTACTGGTCCAACAGCGAGAGCATCTGCTCCGCATCTGTCTGTCATCCTTTTATTACTTCATTATACAGTTCTCGCAAGGGGTCTACAGGACTGCACTTCAAAGTTTCGTAGTCCACTGTTTGAGAATCACACTGCGGTATGGCCGAGAAGCCACTCGCCTTATTACTACTCAAATCACAATGTTTTTGAAGTGATTATTTTTATGTAAACATGTTACAAACGGGGGCTTTAAAAAGATATCAACAGTTAGCTAAATTATTCAACTTTATCTGGGTTTAATATATCAGGCTACTGAATAGGTAATAAAAATGACCAGTTATAGCTCTTGTCCTGTTGTAGTCTCTATAACTAAGGTCCAACTTCACAAGCAGTATCTGAGCTTTTTCTTCATAACACATGACTTCAAGGTTGCTCTCGTCCTCTTCCGTCTGCTTGTTATGACTTCATCACAATGATAGCAGTCAAATGGCACTTAATCATCATTGTTTCAGGGAGTTTTTTACTAAACCACCGCAATGCTCTTAAAACTACTTGGTTTAGCTGTTGTAGAATATTTGCTTTCTGAACATGTTGGACCTTATAAGCTGATGTCTAAAAAGCTTTTCAGTTTAATTCCATCAGCGCTTTGTACTCTCCATCAAAGGTAAAGGAAGAGGACCAGTGTTATCCTCAGTAATTATTGATCATTATAGTTTCATGTATAAAAACTTGTCAAGTATATATTGTTTTTTGCAAGATGTGCACACAGAAGCCAAATGGGTTTAAATTTTTAGCAACGGTAACTCAATAAGGACAAAGTGGACCACTGAATGCAGCGATACTTTTGAATTTACCTTTTCATTTAGAATACAATGAATAACCTCACATAGAAAAAAGAAGTGATAACTTGCTCTAACTCCATCTTGTACATATAATTATAAATGTATATACAAGTATGATTTAAGTAAATGAATGGTACAATTCAGATCTCAGGCCCGTGCACGTCTTTGCTAGTGATTTACCGTAAACTCGACTTTTACTCAGTTAAGCTTTGTTTACTTGGAAATGTTTTTTCTTTCTGCCTCAGCCTGCAGCAAAGATTTTTTTTACTTTGTTCACCAGACATATGAGATGTGCAGGTCTTTGTTTTTGCAGGTCTGATGAATGAGCCATGACCGAAGTTGATAAATGAATAGACAGTATAAATAATTACATCTGTAGCTCACATGTCCTCGGAAGACCTAAAGGCTTATGACTTTTTTTTTCTCCCTTCTCTACTTTGTCCTTCTTACTTCCACAAATCTTTCTTCCTCAATATTGTTTCATCTCTGCCTCCAGCCTTTCGTCATCCACGACATGAAGTCTCTAATGGAAGGAGAGCAGTTTATTAATTGTAGGCAGATACCCATCCAGGAGCACCAGCCGCAGACCCTTTCAGCTGGCCTTGGAGGTTAGTAATACCAGAGTACTGTCACAAATGTTGTGAATAAGACAATGTTTCTGCTGCACATTTGGTGTTGTGCTGCATTTCACAGACATTTTATTGTAATCCACAAGCCAAATAATAAAGAACCTTGTCATGCTTGTTAATATGAACTCATATTACATTCCTAATAAAACGAACTTTTATTATCTCTCTGTGTGTTTTCTTTATCTATAAACATCTTTGGGTTTGGTCCAGCTTTTTTCTAAAACTCCAACTGAACTGTCTCATCAAATGGAACCTTTTTTTTTTTTAAGTTTTCTTATTTTATTTCAGGAGTCACAGGAGTTCACCTGGGGCCAGATTGTGGCATTTTGGGAATGACAAATATCAGCGAACAGGGATCAGCAGATGCTTTGGAGCTACGTTTCTTCCACAGCTGTCAGTCACGCTCAGCTGAAGGAGTGAGAGAAGTGACTGAGTTTGCCAAGAGTATACCCGGATTCATAAATCTTGATCTAAACGATCAGGTGAGATTCAAGGTGTCTCTTGGGGTCATTTAGTCATTATGATCTCTTTCATGCATTAAGAGGTTTTATGTTTATGAAACAAATCAGCTGTTCCCCCTAGATAACAACAACTCTTCTTCAACCTTTCCCAGGTAACTTTGTTGAAGTATGGTGTGATAGAAGTCTTGATCATCATGATGGCGCCTTTGATGAACAAAGATGGGACCCTGATCTCCTACGGACAGATCTTCATGACACGGGAGTTTCTCAAGAGTCTAAGGAAACCATTCTGTCAAATGATGGAACCAAAGTTCGAGTTTTCTGTTAAGTTCAACACGCTGGAGCTAGATGACAGTGACATGGCGCTGTTTCTGGCTGTCATTATCCTCAGTGGGGGTGAGTGTTTTTTCTAATGGACTTGTAACAGATCATAGTACCTACAGTAGGAGTAGTTTTAATTGTGTTTAAGGATGATGCCACTATTACCTCAATTATCAATAATATGAAACTTTGGCTTCGCTATGTTGAGCTTAGCTTAGCTTGAAACTGCTGAAACTCACTGTATGTATGCTGTATGCTCATTTTTACTTTGACTTTGATGAACAGTGTCCCAGTTTTCCTGAGTTTGTAGTACATCAAAATGTACAGAAAACTGCAAGTTGTAACATCAAGTTAAACTGTCTCAGTTTAAATAGAAACAAAGCAGATACATGTTAGCTTGTGTGTTAGTGAGTTTATGAGACTTGTGTTAGTGAGTTTATGAGTTTATGAGAGTTGTATTGCTTCAATATGTATGCTAAACTAACAATTCAAATCAACTTATTCTTTTATTTCATAAACGTCTCTAGATATGAAATTGCGAAAAAAAAAAAAAGTTTGTCAGAAATGTAGTAACAGAAACGTTCACTTCCCTATGAATATGAAGTGTTGTTGGATGATTGCTTTTACCTCTCTACCCTGTCAACTAACTGCATTATAAAACTATGCAAACCTGGACCCATTTTTTTTAGTTTGCATAATTTTAATGTATATGAACCAGTGGGAACAATAAACAGCAACTTTATCATGTAGCTCAATTCAGTGTGGGGTTATTTGCTGAATCTTAAAAATAGCAAAGAAAGAAAAATCCGTAAGTAGTGAGTAACTCAGCTTTATTCATGATGTCATTTTAACCATAACTGATTATTTATATTATCACAAGACATTTTTGGGAAATAATGAATAATCACTAAATAAGAATTAATGACTTAATAACTTGGTAAAATCCAAAAATGTATTGGTTTGGAACAGTTAACCAACTGTAGATATAACTTCATTTTCCTAAACGGGCCTTATATTACATGCTTGCATGTGTCTAATTGATAAAAGTCTGGACTTAACCCTGGTCATGATTATATCAGATATTTAAGTCACTTATTAACCTAAATGACTAACATTATAGCTTGAAATAAAGATAAGCGTTTTTTTGTAATTACTGAAGCTATACTCTACATTAATTGAGTAATCAGGGACAGCTTTAATTAAGGGATATTTAACTGATAGAAATGTTAAGCTATCAGGTAATAAATTTGTATTTATTTCCACCTTTGTGTTACTTTAAAATGCATGTAGTACACCTTCCTTATTTGTCTGTCTTTTCTTTTCTTTTATTGTGGACCAGTACTTCTTCTCGATTCCTTTTAAACTGTTTTAATGTGTCTCTGTAACCCTCCAGACCGCCCAGGCCTCCTGAATGTGAAGCCCATCGAGCAGCTTCAAGAGACAGTGCTTCATTCGCTGGAGCTCCAGCTGAAACTAAACCACCCAGACTCTGTGCAGCTGTTTGCTAAGCTGCTGCAGAAGATGACCGATCTGCGTCAGATTGTCACTGACCATGTCCACCTCATCCAGCTGCTGAAGAAGACAGAAGTGGACATGTGCTTACACCCACTGCTGCAGGAAATCATGAAGGACTTGTATTAGAACTTGACGGGAGAAAAGGACATGTAAAAAATGGGGGAAAAAATACGAGAAAATTTTATTTTTAAAATTATGAGTTATTATGCGTTCGGTTGTTGAAAACTAAAGGAGGTGGCCAACCAGACAGACTGGCTGACTGACTGACTGAAATTGAGAAATAGATGGGGAAGAACAGGAAAAGAGAAATCCAGGAAAGAAAGACAGATCGAAATGTTATATCTTGTCTAGACAGCTGCATCTGAATAACTTATGGTGCACAGTCATTTAGCCACTGCTGAGCCTGGACGTTTTGTTATGAGTCGTTGCCAATTTAAATACGAAACTACCATCTCTTGCACCAATCAGGATGAGCTTCTATGACTAACTGAAAGAGTGGGGACTTTCTTATTGGCAAGCTCAAAATTGTGAATGCTCAACACAGCCTGCTTCAAGTGCCTAAGGAGAAATGTATCACTGTGAATATTGCACCACGTGTCATACAGTATGTGTTGTTTGTGTGTACAGTAGCTTATCTATATGTTGCTTTACAACCACCGACGGCAGCAGCAGTGTGTACGCGCTTTAATACCTCCCCGAACACGCACAAATGCATGAAAGCTCGCACTGACACACAGACACACACACAGAAACAAAACAATGCACAGTCATTTTTTTGTTTTGGCATCAGGGTAAAGGTGCTAGCTCTCAGCTTTGTCCAAAGACAAAAATCCGATCTCCTGTAACATATTTTAGTATAATTCACCTGCAGAAACTGTGACAAAGCCAATGAAAGGCATATTATTATGATATATACGGCACAGTATACGCCACCTTGTGCCTTTAGGAGTGGCTGTTTAATGTCTTTTTGTGGAATGAATGTATTATACATAGACAGTGTATAATATAAATTTACTTGTATTGTGTGTGGATGAAACCCAACAGACAATTAGTTTTTCATCCTCAGCTCTTATTTCAAATTCTGAAAAACTGGTTGAGGTATAATTTTTACTATGAAATTATTTTGTATCTAAGTGTCTACTATGTCTGACCAATAAGGTGTTTTTTATCTTTGGTTATCCCTGTATCCAAATATATAGGGATTGGATCATCGAGAGACAAAGAAGAAATTTGTTGTAAATAAAATATTTTCTAACTTTTTCTGATATCTGTCTCTTGCTTGAAGTCACATGAGTGTATCCCCACGTGTCGTCAGAAACCATTTGCACACACTGTCCTTCTTGAAAGCATTCCAGTCAAACTCGAGCGGACCTGTTTTACAGCCATTACATCAGCTGTCTTCAGTGTCTCTTACCAAACACGCACACACACACACACACACACACACCCTTTTGGAACGATTGCAACATGTGAACTCTGCTGAACTGTGCTGGAAAGTCCGTGGATACAAACTGGATTAGCAAGCTGGGAGGTGCTTTTATTTTTTAGTTTCAGAATTATTTTTGGGACATGCGGAGTTGTTTTTTGAAGTAGGCAACCTCTTTTGTCAAATCTTTTCTTCATTATGACCTATCAATTTACAATCAGACCTGAAAAATTCTGATAGAGCAAAAGGATAGCGTGCAACAACAAGGACAAAGAGAGTGTCGACCTTAGGACATCACACTTTAGCCCAGTCAGGTCACCTCAACACACGGGACAGATTTATTTGCACAGAGCTTTCCTCTTGTCATACTTTTTGCCAAGTTACAAGTCCTGTAGTAAACAAACTGTTTTCTTCTTCTCAAAGCAGATACATTTCTTCATCCGTCAGAGTGGCAAAGTATATATGTTTGTTTAAAAGCCAGTGGACCCATAAACTACGTAAATGATACTTAATGTAGATTAGACTATAGGTTTTATTTATGTAATAAATACAATTAATAATTAAAACGGTAAAAATATAATAGTTTTTAAATACAGTGTATTTTATAAAATGTTATGGTCTTGATTTTGTTTCTTATTAAACTGTGACAGGCATCACATTTTCTACGCTTTTAAATGCCATATGGTTCATTTAGATTATGGATAGTTTAAAGCTCCATAAACAGCACATATGGCTAATTTTTAGCAGAAGAAATATATGCACGTGCATATGCATATATTTACTCGATCTATGAGTGTTGGCTGTAAACTGCCCAAACCTGGTTGTGCAATCTATTCTCTCTTCGTCACTGTCATCCAGCTTACTGCCTTCACCATCAGCAGGAAAAGTTCTATGTAGTTCTCTTATGCACTTTTTATCCATTTAGCTCAAAAAACAAATCTGTGTCTATTAGTGCTAATGAATATCAGAAGAACATATCATTATAATTAAGGAAAATAAATGCAGCTATAGAAGAGGGATGGCTGTAGCTCAGTTTGTAAGGCAGTCGTCCACGGACCACAAGGTCAGTGGTTTGATCCCCGGTCCTGGCCATATGTCTCCCTGTTTTTATCCCCAGCTGTGCAGTGCTGGTCCAAGCCCGGTAGAAATTGGGGAGGGTTTCGTCAAGAAGGGAATCCAGCGTAAAAACTATGCCAAAATCAACATGCGGCAAATGATCCGCTGTGGCGACCCTGAACTCGGGGGATAAGCCGAAAGGGCAAAAAAATAAAAATAAAATAAAAAAAGCAGCTAAAGAAGAAGTAAACAAAAAGGATTTTTAAGTAAAAAGGCAGCACTTTAAAAGATGTCCACTGACTAACTTGGAAGGTTGAGGTCTTTTATTGTATATCAGATAAATGTTTTGATTGGGTTTTAAAAAGACGGAGGACTGGAGGACTTTGGATTTTGGTCCCACGTAGTAGGCATCTTTTGGAGGGATCTCTTACAGCCCTGTATCAACGGGGGAAATGATTGCAGCAAGTAAAACAAGTTTCAGTTACAGGTACCTGACAGTTGTTGCTTGTTTTAGGAAACACTTGAAAAAATGTAAACCTGTCCTTTTTATTTGTCTCTGAGCAGTTGTCTTATTCTGTATATCTGTGGTGTTGCCTTTAGTTTTTAGTAGAGGTATTTACAGTGCCTTTGAGCTTCCTTCCGGTCCTGCCTCAGCACTCGTTCAGTTTTGACTTTGTGTGTTTTTTTTCACATGTTATTGTTACTAAATCTTTTACTGCAAAGAACACGTATATAAAAAATAAACCTACAAAAAGTTGAAAAATAAAACTAAAAGTGTTAATGCATCAGTGATATTATCTCAGAAAACTTAGTAACATTCAGAGGGTAATTTTTATTCTGCATTCTTCATCTTTTGAGTACATCTTGCTAATATTACCTTTCAAAAGTAGTGCTACCTATTTTACTTTGGATTTGTCCTCCGCCAACGTCTTTGGGGTTTCTTTTTCCTTTTGGCTCTTGGGATAACCAAAACCTAGCGAAGAGATTTTATCCCGACTAAGAGGAATATTTGTGTGAGCTGAAGACGAATAGAGGAGGGAATGAGAAAGCCAGCCATAAGCGCTGAGAGAATAACTGGGAGGACGTGAGAAAGTAGCAGAGTAAAGGAGAAGTTTGGCCCCTAAAAATAAGCCTTTGAATTGGCAGATGATGGTGGGGGGTTTCTGGCTTGGGGCCGGATGGTCCTCTTGGATGGTTGATGATGATGGTAATTAAATGTGTTCTTTATGTTGAGTCAGCATATCCTCACTTTGTTACAGCCGGTCTCTGTTGACCGAACCCTGCCAAGATTCCTGAGCTAATCTGCCAAATAATTTTCAGAAAGTATATTTCTGCTGTCGTCTGTCGTCACTGAGCCAAGTCCACAGATAGCGGAAGTTTTATTTTTGTTTGAGTTCCTCAAGAAACAGCAGCTTTGGGTTTTTTGTTTTGTTTTGTTTTTTAACTCTCTTTTGTTTTAGTATCAGAGAAGAATTTTGCTCCCACCAGTGTGTGTGTGATACCAGATATGTGTGTGTCCTTGTACAAGCCTGAAGTGATACACCTGCCACTGTAACACAAAATATTGCTCAGAAGCAAAAGTTCTGTTTAATCTGGTGTTTATATAGAAAACACCCCAGGAATTTATGCTAAGGCACTTTATGTTCTTGTGGGCTCTAAAGAAAAACACTGTATGTTCATCCCAGTTAGAAAAACAGGGTAAGTTCATGTTCCTACTGTAAAATATTTATTTGCGTTCTGTAACTTAATAAACATGTTAATAATGTTTTTAGTTTGAAGGTCTGGACTGTAGTCACATCTGGATTAGTTTTGGCTCTTATTTTCTTGAATCATTTAAATAAGTCTAACAAGAGTATGAAACATGGTCTAACAGGCTCTTGCAGGTTACGGTTTTTACTTTTGCAAGAATCTCATTCATTTACTTCCAAATCGGTGTGTCCCTGAGAGGTAAGTGGTGAAAAAGTAAAGATTGCATAACTGCGGTGGCCCGGGCACAACAACATCCCACAAAACACGTTGTTATTTCAGATTACTGAAAATGTTGGGTCATGGTGAAGATTCACTTCTGCTTTGTTACTATCCAATCAGGAGCCAGCAATGTTGTCCTACCTGGTCACAACCTACTGTAGATGAGTAGTGAGTGCAGTTCAACTTAACGTATCTGATACTGTGAATGGTCTGTACTTATATAACGTTTTTCTACCTATTGGTAGTCAAAAGTGCTTTACACTGCTGCTCATTCACCCATTCACACTCACACACCGATGGGGGGAGCTGCTAAGAAGCTGGCCAACACTCACTGGGAGCAACTAGGTTGGGGTTCAGCGTCTTGCTCTAGGACACTTCGACATGTGACCGGAGGAGCGGGGGATTGAACCACCAACTGGGGGATTTATGGACAACCGCACAGTTGCCCTGTCTAACAGGAAAACTTCCATCAATCTTGATTTAAATCTTTGGTAAAAACAACATTAAAAAAGCTGTCGTGATTTTTCCGATGTTGTGTAACTGTAATTGACCTAAACCTCACAGCAAGTTGCCTTTGTCAGGTGGATTTTTTCCTGAGTGACTCATTCATTCACTGTCTGTTTGATTCCGTTAATTGAAACCTGAGCAGAAAGGTATGTCAATATGATGAAACTGCCATGGTTTCAGCTGTACTGGCATATGATTCACATGAGGGCAATGCCAGTGAAGCTACTGCACATTGGTGCTCTTTTGTGTTATCAAATGAAAGGACTGACATTTTAGTGTTTCCTGAGAGGAGTAGATGGACTACACAAAAACCAAAAACAGGTCCACATCAGTAAAACCCAACAGCTTTGATATTAAAGGAATAGTTTGACTTTTTATTTTTGTTGGAAATACACCCGCAACAAATCTACACGCCCTTTTGTTTTTGTACCCACATGAGAAAACATGTTAATGAGTGACTTTAAGGTTCATTTGCAGGGCACAGTCAGACTGTTTTCCCCGTGTTTTCAGTTTTTGCTCAAAGCTGAGTTAACAGTCTCCTGCTTCTGCCCCACATACTGTACATATGAGAGTGACGATCGTCCTATGCAGTGGTGGAAAGTAGGTGAGCATGTTCCATTTACTCAAATAATAAATAGGACTTTCTGATCCACACTTACCCAGCAGTAGGTGTTTAAAAAACCTTTACCAGCTTTATAGTGATGTACACTTAATACACAGTGAATATGCAGGACTTACTTGTCACAGAGCTTGTCCACAGTGTGGTAACATCTACTTCTACTACTTCTACTCATGTGAAATGTTAGATTTTTATGTGTGATACTTATCTAGAACGTGTGTATTTCCCAAAACTGTCCAACCACTCTTTTAAATTGGTTTTTCACAGCAACTAAAACAAACTGAATATACAGATTGTTTATGAATTCACAACAATGTCAACACGGTTCAGGGTCTGGAGGCCCAGACTGGGACACACACTCCAAGGAGGAGTGTATATTTGGAGGATGAATAAGAAGGCGTTACAATTACACTGTACACTAATAGCTGTGAGTGTTTATTCAGTGTGTAATGCCAAATATCCTGTTCGTGACTCCAAATAAGCAACAAATACTAATAAACAGATGAGTGGAAGTGCGAATATTATTTACCTGCAACTGCTAAAAAATTGCAGTGAGACAGAGAATATGGATATAAGAGAATTTACATAATTAATTACTGCAATTACAATTGATAATGGTTTATTTTAACGTTAATTTCAGTTAGTTCACCTAGTGTTTAAAATTCTACTTTACTTTATTATCATAAGCCTAGTACCCAGCACCTTCTGACTCAGGGGTGGCAAACCCTGCACTTACTTTATGTGTTTTTTATGCAAACCTGGTATCTGCCAGTTTTTGTGCTTAGACCGATACGTTTCCATCTCACAATGAAGGGAGAAATCCTTCATGATTCCTTTTTTAGCTGGTGCGACAACATTTTTCACATCTATCTGTTCACTGCCAAGAACTTTGACAAAGTGACAACTAGACAAAGTTGTCACGTGTCAGTGTTTACATTTCACAAATTGTCTACATAACTTGCTTTTTTTACAAAATAACCCATACCACTGAAGTGGCTGGCATTAAATGTGTTTGTGTAAAACATTTCTTTATGTCTTTTTGCACATGTGCACTTTATGTTTCCTGTTGTAGTGTTTATGATAAATGGTCTGTGGTCTGTAAATGGTCTATATAGCAATTTTCCACCTATTGGCACTAAAAGCACTTTACACTGCTTCTCATTCACCAATTCACACACACACACCGATGGGGGGAGCTGCTAAGCAGCTGGCCAACACTCACCAGGAAGTTGGGGTCCAGTGTCTTGCTCAAGGACATGTGACCAGAGGAACCCGGGATTGAACCAACAACTGCGAAATTGAGGGACAACCGCTCTACCTTCCTGCACCACAGTCACCCCTTTTACTTTTGTTTACCTACACGTAGCCTATGTGGTTGTGTGTTTTATGTAGCACTATGGTCCTGGGGGAACGTTGTTTCATTTCATTGTGTACTGTACACACTCTATATGGTTGAAATAACAATAAAAAGCCACTTGACTTGACTAGTAAATGTGTTTTCTGAATTTAACAAAAATGTAGCAGAATTGCCCAAAGTTAAAACCTGGCAACAGATGACACCAAAGCAGCACATCCAGTCTCAGACAAGGTCAGGGTCGTGTAGCTAAGTATTGATCAACTTTTGTAAGAGTGAATGTTAAACGCTTGGAAATCGTATGACTTTCATGAAGGTTTGCTTGGCTCGCTAAAGCAAACGGTAACTCTGCAAACAGTGGCACTTTTCCAAACACATTACAATGCACTTGGTTTCAGTAACATTAAACATATAATTCTTTACCTGGACTACAGTGATCAGAATTGAAGATACTGTTTCTTTGGCAGCCCTGCTGCTCAGGCCAGCAGTGTAAGATCTCCCTCTGCAGGCCAAAAACAACTACTGAACTTCACAGCAGCGGGAGTTTCCTCAACCAGAGCCAAATCAAACTGAATAAGCTGCAGTGCCTGACCTGACCACACATCTTCTCTACAGTTGATGATAAAAGAGAGAACAAACTGATCGGAGCTTAGTCCTTTATGAGAGGACTAGTTCATGGCAGATGTTTGCTGCAGGGATGGATCATAATCAGCCTGATAGATGTAAATATCTTCACATCTATCTAATTATTATAGATTGTCCACAAACATGCGTTGATTTGAAGGAGTCACAGCAGCTCAGTGCATGTTGTATTGTTTCAGCTGGTGGAGCTGAAGAGGGAGCGGAACAATAGAAGCCAATAACAATAATGTGGCTGTCAGGACTGTGAGGGAGGCAAGGTCAGCGGGGTGATACTGTAAACAGGACAACCCAATTCCTTCCCACGGCCTCCTGGATTAACAGATTGAAGAATAGGCAAAGTTAAGGCTGTTTGTCCACAATGCAACAAATAAAAGTTAAGTTCGGTCTTTAAAAATTCCATCCATTCACGAATTAAGACTGTTAAAAAATACACTGCTGTGCATCAACCGTCTTTCCTGTTTTTTTTTTCCCCAACAAAAACTCTTAAAGATTCTTATAAGCACATCAACCTTCTCATTTCAAGCTCTGGATCACTGAATATGTAAATATTGTTAAAGGCTCAAAACAAGATGTAATGTGACTTATCATGCACATACACACATCTTCCTGTTATACATTGAGCTCAAATACAATTTCTTTTGGGGTCAAACTTTCCACCTACTGTACATCATTTTGAACAGAAAACTGAGGACAACAACAAAATGTTAGCAAAACATATTTTAGAGTGGAGGGGGACTCAAAGAGGGAACTGGATCAACATAGGAAAAATGTCAAAGCAAAAAGCAACATTATAGTATTTTAGAGGTATTATAGATTGTTTAACATTTTACATCATTATTATTATTATTTCTCATATTTTCATGCTTTTTTGTATATAAAGAATTTAATTTTTAATTTTTGATAAGAAGAATTATTCTGGATTACAATCTCAAGATATTGCAGGAAAGGCATCTAAAAAGAGATTTCATGTAATTCAAAACATCTTTAAGATCTTTTTTAATCATGCATAAATGTAACTGTATTTCCAAACAAAGTGGAGACATTGTTCTCAACCTCAACAAAAGGAGCTTTTAAGCTAAAACCATGTTCATCTGGTAATCATTTTGGTAAAATAAAATACAGGCAGACTTCTGGTTAAAACTGCAAAAAATTCCCTAACTGCAAACCGACTTTTAAATTTTGTCACTGACTTGTGAAAACGATTTCTAATAATCTGCTCCTATGAACATCTTAAGAAACCAAACACTATCTCTGGACGTATTTATCAGAAAATTATAATTAAAACACATTTGAACTTTGGGCTGTGCAGATCATATTTAACTTAATACAACAGCTATGTATTTTATACTGAGGTGCTGAAATCAGTCCAGTGATCCATCATGACTTTCACAAGCATCACTACCTCAGAGGACCCATCAACTGATCTGAAGTGATTTCTCCCTCTGGACTATCAGTGTTTGTATATTTGATTCCAGACATATAATTTTTCTTCCATGAAGCAAGTTCACAGCTTGGCTTGGCTGTTTATGTTGAGGGATGTTATTTTATGATCATCACCAGTACTCTGACTCTGTGTGGTCCTGACCCTTTATATTATGTACAGTGTTTGAGGAAAGCTTTTATTTGTAATTTTTGCTTATCTGACATATCTATGTATTGTATATCTAAAACACTATTTAATATTTAGAGTAATTTCCATTTATAGGCTGTGCACATGTGTAGAAATAATAATTGTAACATATGCACTGTTGTTCCAAAAAGGAACAATGGGACGTGCAAGATCTGCAGCCAAGGAGAGGAGGGAATTTCAAGGAAAAACCAGTATAGAATACAACAGACTCAAAGCATTTAAATTCAACACAAGCAATTTTACATGTATATAAAATGATATTTTACATTATCTGTAACCTCTTATCCTGTTTAGGGTCACGAGGGTGCTGAAGCTTATACCAGCTGTCATAGAGCGAGAGGAAGGCTACACCCTGGACAGGACACCAGCCAATCTCAGGGTCTAATATCTTACATGGTGGTGGAGTGGGTAGCACTGCCATCTCACAGGTAGAAGGTTGTGGCTTTGTGTCCCAGCTGTGGCCTTTCTGTGTTGAGTTTGCATGTTCTCCCCGTACTTACATACTCCAAAAACATGCATGTTAATTGGTGAATCTAAAATTGCCCATAGGTGTGAGTGGTTGTCTGTCTGTCTATGTCTGTGGCCCTACGATAGACTTATGATCTATCCATGTTGTTCCTCGCTTCTACAGCTGGGATAGCCCCCCATAACCCACATAGGATAAGCGGTGACAGGTAATGGACGGATGGACAATAACAGGCTTTTTTCACAGAATATACATAATATATTTTGTTACCTCACAATGGGTAAAGAGTGTAAAAAGTAAGAAAAACCTTTCACACCAGAAATATAGAAAAAAGCAATGAACAGATTGTCAGTCTGTGGGTGTACGTGCACCCACAGGCCACACATACCTTTGGGTGCAAAAGTTTGCCTTCCTTTATTTTGAAAACACCAAAAAGAGTCATACAAAAGATTTTCTTTCATCAACATAACACTTATTATTAATCCCCATCAAGTTTGCACCGCCAATAAATGTATTAAATTGTAAGTTTAGGCTGTAGCCTAAATGGGCAGCTGTAGCTCAGTGGGCAGAGGAGTTGTTTATGAACCACAGGGTCAGTGGCTTGACCCCTGGCTATATGTGGAATAGGTGTACTATCTGAATGCACATTCAAACATTTTTTACGTTTCAAAATAAAGTTATTAAAATAATTATTAAAATGCGATAAATGTACTGTAGTAAAGCTGCTTGAGGTGTAAACGAAAACAAACGCTGTTGCATTATAGACACAGCCAGAGGGGGGCGCTAAATACAACACTAACTGAATACAATACGTCGAAGAAGAAACATACACCGGACGTGGGCTTTGTTGTCTTGTGTTTTTTTGTGTTGTTTTTTTTGTAAGGCGGCGGGAATCTCACGTAGGAAGTCATCCAACTGCATGGTAAGGGTATTTAAGTTCAGTCCAGCATAATCGGTGTTTTTTATGTAATCATATTATAGGGCAGCTAAGTCACAGATGTCTCCATTAGTCGTATTATGTTGAATTTGAAGGCGTTATCCAAACTTAGCAGATGCTATTAACAGAAATGTCCCCCATTTGTTTTCTCTGTATTGTCAGGGTGCAGAGAGACGCTATGTAATTAATTAAAAAGCTGTGTTAGCTCCACTAATGTTTCATTATAGCTTTGTTGGCTACGATTGTATTTCACGATACGTTAAACAGTTAGCTAGCATTGGCTACATTTTAGTAAAGTAACCTTAGCCAACAGCGTTGCCTTAATATGGACAGAAATAATCTAATATTGAATCACATGTATTTTTTACTCTCACGTGTTTAGATATGTTTGGATTAACATTCCAAGTGTGATATCCAAGTGACTTAGAAATTAACCCAATTCATCATAAAATACTTAACGCTAAAACTTTTATAGCGTGCGGAAAAAGCAAAAGCTTATGTCTGCAGTAGACATTTAGCATCCTCGTAATATACAGTATATGCGTGGGTGTTAGAGGTTTTATAATAAGTTCTGATAGTATGTGATTATTACACATTAAGCACCTTTAATATTAAATGTGCTAAGTGCCTTCTACTCTGTTACCAGGTGACATATTCTGACCATGTCATCCAAACAGCCAGATGTGGCCAAATCTAATATCTCCCCGGTTCTCTTCATGACTGTGGACGGTGAACCCATGTCTTTCTTCCTGAGACCGGGACGCGTCAAATGCAATCTCCAGCCGCTGATCACAGCTGGAGGAGGGCTGTTGTGTAATGTCCAGCAGCCAGGAGCGATCCTGCTGATCGACGCTGAGGAAAGAGACTCTGTTCCTGACACTACTGCTCACTGGTGGGTTCTGGAATGGGATGCTATTGAAAGTGTTTATGCCAAGAGAAATGCTGTTTTATTCAGTTTCTAAAGATATACCTACATGGCCATACCAAATAAGACTGTATAATGTAATACTGTGTCTTCATTGCCAAATACCTTGCACGGTAAACTGAAGCATTTCCTTGTTTATGTTTGTGATTATAAAATTTAATCTACAATACAGTTAAAAGTCTCTGAACTAAAGATCTTGCCTGTTTCTCCTCAGGTACGTTTCCAACCAGTACATTCACGACTGTGTTGAGAAGAATGAACAGCTGGATTTAGAGGACTACAGGTTAAATCCTGAAGCAGCCCAAAGACACTCTGCTAGACTCAACAACAGCAAAGAGGGCTCTCCTGGGATCTCAGGAGGTGTGGTGTAAACACCTAACTTGGCTTTTTGTTGCCTACTTATTCTGCCATTGATTTGGCATTGGCTATCACGCAGACACCAGCTCTCCTCCAGCTGTGATCATGAAACAGCTGTGTGAATTCGTTTTAATCACAAAGTATTTGTTGCTTTTAAATTACCTATGTATATTACAATGCACTTCTTTGTCATTATAAATAGGCAGGATTGCTTACAGTCCTGAAGATGATGCTGCAATTTTGAGTTATGTCAGCAAGCACAAGACAGAGATTGGGGGAAACCGACTTTGGCAAGAGATGGAGAAGCAGCGTGTGACCAGTCACAGCTGGCAGTCGATGAAATACCGTTATAGAGCACGACTGGCTCAAAAACAGTCTGAGGTTGAGGAGATAAATGCTGCAAAGGAAGACAGCAATGCAAAACAGAAAGAGCCCAAGGTGATTTACCTGCCATGAGTTGCCATATGTTTGCCATTTCTTTCTACATTTGACCATCTTTCAAATTAAGCACAATACCTGAACAATTCAATCCATTTCAACTTAACAGTCCTGCTAATTTTTAAAATGTATTGTTCAGTTTTGTTGAGACTGTGTCAGGAAAGGTGTACTTTTGATTTTGTTTATATTATAACATAACTGTTATGCATGTAGCTAGATACGGTACATGTAAAAAATATATTAAACAACTTCCAATGTGTTTTGCTATAAGTATTAAACTTTATGCTGTGAAGATTTTTTTCAGTTTTAGAATATCTACTCATTCTGGTTTTACAATCGCTATAGAGGAAAGTGTATTTTATTTTAATGTAACCACCAGATAGAGCTAGATTTTAAAATAAATGTTTACACTGACTTTTGCGGCTTAGTTTTTATTTATTTATTTTCAGTTTCACTTTAACACAAAACATATAAAACATAACAGATCACATACAATGTAAAAATAAGCTTTGGAATTATCCTCTGACAAAAATTCACAAAGTAATTGTCTGTTTTATAGGATGAAGAAAATTCAGAGACACACATACATAAGCCCTCCTGTGAAGAGGATGTGGGACCTCCTCAGTCGCCAGCAACAACCTCTTTGCAGATGGTGTCAGCAGATACAGACCTAACACAGGTGGGAGCTAACACCACACTGAAAGTATGTACTGTATAGACTGTACAAATGTTGCTCATTGAAATATTGGAAGGTGCCAAAACAACTGTAAGCTTATAATTCAAAAGCACAATGTTTTATTGGATTTCATAATTAACTTGGAGTTTGGTGTCTTTGCAGATTTATGTCCTTCCCATACAAGCTGGAAACATGACAGAAAATTTAGTATCTCAAACACTAAGCTCTCCACATGGAGAAGTGCAACAAGTGAACCCCCAGATCGAATCCCAAACAGCTGACAGCCCACGAGTAGAAAGTCAAGAAACTGAAACACCTGACTCCCCTCAAACTGAAGGGCCAGTTGATAGCACAGAACCAGACAATACTGAACAAAAAACAACCATGTCTCCACAAAATGTAAGCATGCCAGAGGACCTGCTTCAGTCCGTGACTGAGCCTTCCTCTCCAATAAAGAGGAAAGTGAAACAGAAGGCATCAGGGAAGCTGGAACAACCGCAGTGTCCAAAAACACGCAGGCAGCTTGAGCGGGAGATCTTGTCATCACCTGAACCTTATGGGAAAAAACTTAGATCATCATCAACTACTGCTGAGAAAACATCCACACCTCCTCGGCCCCTAAAGAAAAAGAAATCGGCTGTTAATTCTGCTCTTCAAAAAGACACAACAGACCAGCCGTCTTGTAAGAGAGCAAGAGGAAAAACTGTGGCAGCAGTGGCAGAGAGTCATCAAGAGGAGAGTGAAGAAGCTATTGTCTCTGAAACACCACAACCAGGTTTGTCACTTCTCTGTAGTCAATAACTTATTATCTTATTATCTAAGAAGCTTTTTGTCTACTGGGGTTTAAATAAACTGTCTGAAATAAAATGATAATACTTCTTTTTCTCTAGTCTGTTTCTTAGATGAAGAAACAAATTCATTGGTGCAGAAAGGAAATAAGAAGAAAGAAAAGAGAAAGCTGGGGATTCTGGAGTTGGCTACTAAAGAGTTTGAAAGTGAAAGTGAGGTATGATTGCTTTAAATAAAACCACAAGCATTAATTAGTGTCATGTAATGCAAACACCGACCCACACAAGGACAGAAAAGAGTCCACAGACACACTCAAACTAAATGGCAAGGAGTCGTTTGATCCATAGAATGGTGTTAATCACAAAAGCTGAATTAGGGATATATTTTTTTTACTTTTGTTTTAAATTATTAGATTATCCAGATATTATTACATTATTGAGCTGTTTTGCTCAACATTCTGTGAATTTCAACGCTAGTTACAATTTTCTTCATTCGCATATGCTAAACTGTTTTCCTCCAAGTCCCTAACATCAGAGTCAGTTTGTTGCCTTAGGGAATGAGAGTGTTTGCTTTCTGTCTCCTAGCCTGAAGAAGATGAAGCTCCAGCTCAACAAAATCCAGCTGAAACTCTGACAATCCAGTCCACATCAAGAGAACCCCCCCTTCAACCTATGTCCACACAGGCGAACTCAGACCCTGGACCCAGTCTCCAGGTTAATGGTCAAGAGGCCCAAACCTCCAGCCTCAGCCATATAGCAGCAACAGGCTCCCCCAGATCTTTGGCTGCTGAGGCTGTGCAAATAGCCTCCAGGGCCCATCTGTTCATATTTGACAGCGAATCTCAGGAAGAAGACTCTCAATCACTTGTTGGTGACAGTACAGCAGCTGCAGCAGGGGACATTGACACCACACATTCGCTGACTCAGGTTCAGCTAGAAGAGGACAAGCAGAGAATCAGAGACTTAATGAAGCAGACAAACCAGGTTAGTGTTACTATGAAGTGTAGACGTGGGGATCTTTGGCAAACTCACAAATCAATTTGATTCTTATTCTGGGTGTCCCGATTCAATTTATGGCTAATTTCAATTAAAAATCCTATTGATTTAATGAAACCCGCAAAGGCTGTATATTTTGACTCTAGTCTAGTCCGCTGTGTGTCGAACCATTCAGCCCGCAGAGCTGCAATTGAAACCCATAGAACCGACAGTTGAATTAGGAGGTTCTAAATGGGATCATTCAGAAAAGAAGCCAAAAACATGTTAGGTCTGCTTGCTAACATTAGTCTGCTGGTGCTCGAGAACAGGCTATCGCCTTGCAAATGCACTCAAGTGTTTACTTTTGAAGATGGTGATGACCAAAATCTAACCATGACAGGTGAGGACCGTAAGTTCTCTGGGTTGCAGCTTGTCTTTGCGACTGGGTTCTGCCTTTCTTTAAAAAATACATTTTGTTCAATTTGTTCATGTTCATTTGAAATATTTATGTGAATTGATTTTTGATTCACCTGCCCCAAATACACTATATGCATTTTCCACCCATTTATTTATTTATTTAATGCAGGCATCAGCAGAACACTGGGCTTCACCTAAAACCAGAATCTTACTGCAGTTAAATGCTGTTTTTCCTTGGTTATATTCTGTTTGGCACAAAAAACAGAAAAAAAAATGTTTCTTTCATTTTCTCATTGTGGGCCTGTGTCTTTCACATCATTTCTAACCTGCACCGTTTGTCTTCCAGGACTTGGACAGTGTGACCAAGGCTCTGTTGAAAACAAGTGGAGATTTCTCTACTGCTCTGAATCTGCTTTTGAATCCATGCTCCTTTTCTGGACCATTTTGGACTCGCTGTGATGATAGTCTTTTGCTCTCGGCTGATCCTGACGCCCGCCAGCAGCTGCAGGAGAAATACGGTGAGGTGGACTTGGCCAAAAGAATAGCATTTTTTGAGGTGGAGGGATGAACGAGAAGATCTGAATAGTCATTCAGACTTTATGCATGCCAGCTTCCAGATGTTCACAACTTTGGTGTCCCTTATTTTATTAGTTTATTTTGGTTACGTTTTTACTGTTAAAAATTCTCCAGTATTTCACAGATAAGTAATTTAATGGCTGTACTGCTATTATGTTTAATATATTTTAGCGATAAAATGCAGTCATATTTTATGCTTTTTCTTGTCTGTATGGTTTTATTAAATTATGAAATAAATTGTTTAATATATTTTTTAAAAGCTATTGTTGTACATTAAGAAATTAACAAGTGACAATATGTATGCAATGAAGTGCATGTGCCTCAGTTATTGGAAATTATAGAAATTTTACTGCTAGAATGCAAAGATGCATGTGTTTGAACAATTTATCTGTCGCTTACTTGGTTAGAAATAATGTATAAAATAATGCTCTATTGTTTGAGGCATCTAAAACTATGATTATGTCCTATAATCCAAATAAGGATTTTTATATCCACAGAACATTTAAAAAAAATGTTTTCACATGCTAAGTTATTTGTGACAAATGAACAGACCTTCAGTTGTAAAGTTGTCTCCCTTTAAATAAACTAGACAGACATTAGACTTTGTCCATATCATCTCATGATACAAGAATAAACAAGCAAAATCAGACTCATTAACATTAATTCAATACTAAAGCATGCACATTTTTTTAACACTGTAAAAACCAAGTTGTATTTCAAGTACAACCAAGGCTCTAGATTTTATTAAACGCCACTAAAATAAAGACTACTTTTTAAATTAGATTATGGAAAAAAGAAGCAATTCAGCCTTAAAGTTTATCCAATCCACCATTTTATTCCATTTAATCCCCCATATCAATTGAGTACATTCATAATTTTAAAACAATCTTTCCCACACCCATATGAATACATTGTAGGAACAAACAAAAAAGACAAAAAGAATGCTATTAAATTAAAGAATATAAATCAACTAATTTAAATGGATCAACAGGATATCACCTGCAAGGGGCGGCAGTGGCTCAGTTGTTAGAGTGGCTGCCTACCGACCATAGGGTTGGAGGTTCGCACCCTGCTCTTCCCAACCACATACCCTGTGCAAGACATTGAACCCCCAACAGCCCATCCCCGGCCGTGGTAGAGGGGAGGGTTGCATCAGGAAGGGCATCCGGCGTAAAAACTGTGCCAAATCAGCATGCGGACAAACGATCCGCTGTGGTGACCCTGAACTTACGTGATAAGCCGGAAGGACAAAAAAGCCAAAACAAAACAGGATATTACCTGCAATGCAAGCTCAACACAAAGATCAGTATCTGATCAGATACGATCCAGTTGAAAACATTTTACTCAAATATGGCCATAAGCATTGCTGCACCTTTCATCTCCCTGTCATGTTAATGAAATGAAAAGCGAAAGCAATAATTACATTAATTGGCTAAGACATTTGCCAGTGAAAATCCACTTATATAAAATCCCTTTTTCATATGAAACATTCATGTCCACCAGAACCTAATTTACATACATTAAACTCAGATACAATAAGTGGTTCAGGTAATGATCTATTGAGTGAAGCCATACATACCGTGGTCTCCATTAAGTAACAGCACACCATATATCCCTGGATTTAAACAGCTACATTTTAGCTTTAAGCTTTAACTTGCTAAGTCTTGATGTTCGAGCTTAGAGGATGCCTCCAATCCAGCTACATTCAACAAGTGGGGGTGCTACAGTATTTTGATATAACTGGAGTTTAACCTGCTTCAAGTGAAAACACATATAAAATGTCCTTTATTTTGAAGGATTACTGACTTTGGAAAACTTTTTGCAGACTAACATGTGGTAGGCTTGTGGAAATACTGAAACTGAGACTCTCCAGAGTTTGCAGATTCGTAGCTTGATTTACATCTTTGTTGGATGTTAATGTGCTCATTCGCTTTGGTCGGCTGGTTGGCGTGATGGACAGTGAAATGAAAGGCGGTGTAGTGTGTTGTTAGACCTGCTGTTTCTGGTTGTTGGTGCCATATAGTCAATAAATAATGTGTTTAATGTTGCTACAAAGTACAGTACCGATAAAAGAATGGCTCTTTGTTACTTTTCAGGCTGGTTTTACATCAACTCCAACAGAGAACCTTTTTTTTTTTTTTTTTTACTATCGTCTGATTTAATCAATTAGTTTTTACTAAGGGCCATCTAATATGGTCGATAAATGATCAAAACATCTAGAACAAGATTAATATCTCTGCAAAAAGAAAGAAAAGCTGAACATGGCAACATTAACACACTTTGGTTAACAATGAATGATTAAAAACTGTGAAAAATACATTTTCTGCCACAAACACAATTACTCTTGATTAGGATAGACACTGTTTTGATAAAAACATAGCGCAGTCTGCATTGCAGCTATTTAGTTCAGATATGTAACTGTATAAAAAAAAGACCCACAGCTCCCCACACATACATGCTGAAAGTAATGAAAGGCCTGTATTTAAACATTCTGCTTCTGTAAAACTTCAAGATAGAAGTAGCACTTAATCTTTGATCCAGCAAACCGTACATTTATTGTAATACAAAGAGGTGATTAAAAGATCACCTCTCTTCACCATGCGTCAATCAGTTTCTATGCTGATCCAGTGCAGGCACTGAAAAGCATAATTGTGAGACATCGCAAACTATTGCAAAAGACTAGAAGGGGAAAAAAAGGCCTCTGGGGTATTCGATCACATGCCTACAGCCCTCTATGTACAATCTGACACTTTTCAGAAGAGACAAAGCAGGATGGGCAACTGTCTGGACAACAGGACACGGTCTACAGTCAGTGAGATGGCAACTGATAATGACATGTTCTCCAAAGAACAATGAATACAAGTCAAGACTTTGAGTGGAGAATGTGAAACTGTTTAAAATGTATCCTTTGGTTTTTGTGTAAGAGTTTCTAAACTCTTGTTTGGCTTTAATCATTAATTGGATTTCCTTTATAGAACTAATACATTTTATATGTGCGCTAAACAGCAACTGCACAAGATGAGAACAATATTTCCCCAGTGACTTACACATGAATTCCCACAATGCACCGCCTTTTTCAGTAGCAAGTAGCATCTGTCTGGTAATGACTGTTGTCATAAAATGAATATATTAGTCCTTTTGAGGGGGTGCTGTTCCAGTTTTTACTGTTAATGTTCATGAAAAAAAATACGAATACATATACAAGATGATTTTACACTTAAATGCAAGAAACAAATAGTTCTCAAAATAATACATAGAAAACACCTGCTTTGCTTTAAAAGGCTAATTATTGTGATTTCAAAAGAAACGAGGAAGGGTGCACACCAGTCTGAAAATAAGGCCAGCTAAATTGCATAGAACTTCAGTAGTGCACTGATGCATCAAAGGGCTGTGCTCCTTTCCTCTTTCAGTTTTGGCAATCCTGCAGAGTTTCCTCAGAAACCACCAGAACTCAACATCATTTGTCTCCACTTCTTTTGTCTCCTTGGCAGAAGACACTTAAACCCCCTATAGTGTAATGAGGATTGCAAATATCCCAACTGGATTTAAATAATACAAAAGCAAACTGTTATTCCAATTAAGGGGAACTAACTGTTGTTTTGTTTTAAAAGTAATTCATAAATATTGAAACATTACTGTTTGTTCACCGAACATCAAGCACGATATGTACTATTCAATTCCTTTAGAAAAAAAAGGAAATTTTTTTAAGCTAAGAATTTGTAGAAAACATTTCTAAGCCATTAAAACTTTTAATAATTTTTTCTCTCCAAAAAAATGATGTAAAGCTCTAGACAAGAATCCAGTGAGGCCGCAGTGAGGAAGAGAGCACAGCTTGGACTCTAAATACATCCTTTTCTCTTTTTTCCCCCACCACTTTCTAACAACAGAAATAGTATAAAAGCACCAGTTCTGGGCCATTAGTGAGCATGACCAGCAGAACATTAACAGGTCTAATAAGGCCCAATTTTAAATGGGCAGCCTCTTTAGGAGGGTTCAGCTCTATAAACATCTAACCCCGGTTATAACAAGGGGCCGCCAGGAGGATTCTGCATCCATCAACTAACTTCGGCCTCCGCGTCCTTGTCCAAAATCTCGTCCTGTATCTCGTCTGTGTTCCCTGAGTCGCTGCTAGCCACAGAGCTGAAAGAGGGAGAGTTCCTCCCTCCTTTAATCATCCGCCGACAGGTCTCCATCTGCACATCCAGGCCTCTCTTCATGCTGCACATCTCCATGTACTCGTGCAGATGTCTGTTCATGTCGCTCTTTGCTGTGGCTAATTCCATCTGAAAGAAGTCAAAAGATTCGATTGGAAAAGTAAGAGACTGTATGAAAATTACTGGGGTGGGGAGCACGGCTGACCTTGTGATTCCCAAGTACAGAAGTCAAATCATAATAATCATAATCATAATGTTCCACCCATTTCGGTGTTGAACCGCGAGCTACAAAACAGCTATTACCACGGTCAGTGTCAAAAGTTAAAAAAGGAAATTTACTTCCCGTGCTGTTTTAAGCCAAAAGACCCTTATACCTATTACTCTGCTACAACAAATTATAATTCCTGCACTTTTTTATGTAATCATGCTGTGTGTAAGCACAGAGTTGGTGGATTTCAAATGTTATTATTAAATGTTATTTTATGATTATTCCATTATTTTCGAAAAAATTAGCTGCACAAAATAAGTTACATTTTATTTAAATAAACTCTTATTTCACACACGAAAGTTGTCTACCTCGATCTGACCGATGGTCTCCTGGTACTCCTGCTCTCTGGTCTTAAATAGTGACTCTGTTTCATCAATGAGACTGCCAAGACTTCCATCCTGGGAGTCCTTAGAGAGCACAGACAGAGGCCTCATTCATCATGCATGAGCAGATGTCTTACACAGCATTTATAGCAATCTACAGTCTGACTTGAAAACAATATATATCTCTGAAAAGGACAGACAGGACTCACAGGATCAGCAGCTTCCCCATTGCCTTCACAGGGGGCGGTGGTTGGGCAGGTCGTCCCGGTGATGGTGAACGGCACATTGTAGTTTGTGAAGTCCTCCCACAGCAACAGAGTCTCCTCATTTTCTTCCCACGTCAGACTGTCACAGTCGTCGTCAATTTCGAATGTCTCACGCCTGGCAACAAAGGAGTTATCTGAGCAATGTCTGTCCGGGGCAAGAAAAAAGAACGGAAAAGAGAAAAGAGAGAGGTGTAGAGGAAGGAGAAGTATAACAGCCACCAGATTCAGCAAAACTAAAATGCAAATGCAAAGATGCACTTACAAAGACGGCGAAAAGATGGAAAGGAAAGATTAAATGGTAAAGAAGAGCTGTCAAACCTACTATATGGCCAGAAACAGAAACTATATTGGTAAGCCTTGTGAATTATACATGTAGCCTTGGTTTTCTGTTCTTAGCTGACAGGAGTGGTACCTGCGGTCTTCTGCTGCTGTTGTCCATATTCTAGATTCGATGTGTTTCTCTTTCAGAAATCTTCTGCATACATCAATTGTAACAAGCGTTTTTTTTGCTTTGACCTCCGACTCTAACAAGGCATTTTCTCAGAGAGAACTGCCGCTCACTGGATATTTTCTCTCTTTCAGAGCATTTTTTTGTAAACCCAATAGATTTTCTTGTGAAAACCCTAGTAGATTAGCATTATTGAAATTACATTTCTGTGCCATTCGGATGCTGGGTTTAAATCCAGCAGATGGTATTATCCACGGCTGATTAGATATTTGTGTTAACGCGCAGTTGAACAGGTGTACCTAATAAAATGGCCGGTGAGTTTATATCTGCTGAGCGTTCTGACTGTTAACTGCAACCCTTCATACAAAACACTAGAGGGAGACGAAGAAAGTCATCGAACAGTTTCAACAAGATAACGTTGCAGGAAACTACTGTGCTGTTATAATGTGGCTGCAAAGCATATTCAGTTTCATTCAAAGCAGAGAGCACTCGGTTCAGGTGTGTGTGTATTGTTAGTGTGTTTTTGTGTGTGTGTGTGTGTGTGTGTGTGAGGCTTACAGCTGGTTGAGCATGCGTTTCATCTCATCCGTGATGTTGAGCGACCCAGGGACCTCCTCCTCCGAAGGGCTGGGATCTGCATCCATCTCGGAGTTCTCCTCATCAGACACTGCTTTACGCTCTTTTCTCCTGCAGGTGGCTCCCTGCAACACACACACACACACACACACACACACACACACACACACACACACACACACACACACACACACACACACATTAACACAGACTTTACTTTTGGATCCAAAGTGAGCTTGATGAACCCTGCAATTTTTACCGTTTATGTTGCTTGACAAATACATACTTGCTGTGACTTACAAAGAGGACAGCTAGTGTTTGTGACAGAGGAAAAAAGTAATATATACAGTATCTGAATGTAAATATCTGTGTCTAGCTGAGGCTAATTACCAGACCCTAATTAAAAACTGGTTAAACCAACAGATAAAACAGTGTCACCGTAGATGTATAGATGTGTCAGTAGATATACTTGGACCTTCAATGTGATCACCCTTTGATCAACAAAGAGCCAGCACATCAGCATTTTACCGTGTGTGTGCACGTACACGCACTGTATGGAACAGTCAGTGCTGCAAGTATTATGTATATAAGACAAACAAGTTGAGCGTAGGATGCAGAGATCCTACACCCCTCTCTGCAGTGTTCTTACAGCAATCACCTAAGACTCCTAGATCCCTATAGAGACTGTGTCTGTCCCTGGCCACCAAAACAATTTAAACCAATAATCGACATAAGACCCCTCCTCTTTGAGAAACAAAACCCCAAAACAATTAAATGCAGATTATTAATTATCTCTATCTCGTCTAAATCTCTGTAAATAACCTGATAAGTGATCATCAAATTGATTTAATTTCTCTGACTGAAAATTGGCTGTAGCAGGAAAAATATGTCAGTCTACATGAGTCAACCCCCCGAAGTCATATTAATTATTATGTTCCTTAGAAGCACGGGGTGGAGGACTAGCAGCAATCTTCCACTGACGCTTACCAATAAACCCTAGACCTAAACATAGATAGATAGAACTCATTTAAATTGTAGCTAGTGTACATAAATACATTTGAATTGAATGTATATATGTGAATGTGTTTCTGCACAGTTTTAGGATTCAGGCAGAACATCATCAGCTGGTGAAAAAAATCACTTCAGTTACTGCACCCTGTCCAAACCAGTGGGATCTCAGATTTAATTTATTAAATGTCTCCTTCACACATTACTGATATGTGGTTTGTCATTACTGTCAGCTCTTGTAACAAATAATGAAACAGTAGATATTCACCTTCTCTGGGAGTGAGCGAGCTGGACTGACGGTGAACATCTTTGACATGTCCTCTGAATTGCGTTGCTGAGCCACATCACACAGTTTAGCAGTGATATCAATCCGTCTGCAGATGTCCATGTCCACCCGCCTGGCCTTCTCCTGAATCTTGGAGTCCAGGTCTGACATTTGCTGCATGGGGATAAATGAAGATTTCAGAGTGATGTGCAACTCAAACATCTCCTCACTTAGTGTTAACTATAGTGTGTGAGCTTGATTTTTTGTGGCAGGCAAAACGTTTAATGTCTTAACTGACATCAGTTGACTGTTTTATGGACATAGTACATCATTACCTGTCCATCAGTCATTTAAACTGAAACTTTACATCCACTGTGTGATTCTATATGTAGCAGCTACATATTTAACTTTCACATTGTATTTATTTATTTACATAATTATTTATTGAGCTTCAAGGTTATCTTAATAAATCTGGTTTAGGCCTCCAAATTCAAACAGTAAGCCTGCGTCCCAAAATGGAGGCGTTTAATCATCGACACAGTCTCCTGATTTCATGGAACTTTAGGTGCCAATATTATGCATAATTTAGGTTTTATGTTAGACACAATAAAAGTCATAACCATAGGGTCACCACATCCAAAGACACATTTTGACCATTATATACGAATGTTTAACTACTAACTAACAACTACTAATAATCTACAGAGATCACACCACTACTACTACTTACCCGCCTCTGGATTCCCACATTAGGGTGATGTAAAGCACAGAAAATGACATGAAAAATCTCCAATGTACAGATGCAGACATAATGATAAGCAGAATAAACAGCAAAGGTTTCCAAAAAAACAAAAACATCATCTGACTATATTTATCCCTGAGTAAGCACAAGCTGTGACTGGGCACACTGCAGTATATAACAACTGTATATCACAGTAGAGCTGACCTGCCAGGGAACCATACAGTGCTGCACAGTAACAGGAAGTTCTCTCAATCTACAGCTGCTATTTGAGATATCAATGAATGCTTATCTTGGATGCTTTGTGGTATTAAATATTTTTTACCAAATCCCAATAAGGCAGGATGGGTGTGTGTTTAGGGGTTACTCTTCAGACTTTTATGAATAATTATGAATGTGCAGGAAAACAATGTACCTTTTGTAACCAGTACTTTTTACACAACGTGGAGGTTTTGTCTGACTTGGTGAAGTGATGGTGACATCACCCTAGCATTTAACGAATACTTACATCACTCATCAGGCTCTTGAAGACCACAAGTTCAGCCTTTAGTCTGTCCACCTTCTCGTTCAACTCATCCTGAATCTCAGATGACTCCCGGGCGCTCTGGGTAAAAATCACAGTGATGATTTAAGACACATAAAAGGTAAATAAAAGTACTTATAAGGTTAGTGGAACATGCAGAATTAAATACCCAAGACTATTCCTAAACTGGTGTAAATATTTAATATTTTTAAAACATTCAGGTATGGTTTAGGGTTTGTTGACTTCTTTATCCATGATGATTCATCAGTCTACCAACATCATGGTGCCATCTAACGTTTAGATATTATAAACTGAGAATAAAGACGTACAAAAGTTATAAAATACCAACTGATGAACAGGCACACAAAGAAAAGACAGATCAAAGAGAATCCGCACCATAAAAGACACTGGTTCAGGCTGTAAACACTATTGGATTAAAATTTAACTAATGGTGCAGTTAAATACTGACTTAATTAAGTTTTTACAATGTTAAATCATTATCATGTTGGTTACTGTTTAGCTCATTGCTCAGACATAATTGTCTACTATCTTTTTCTTATATGATGCAAATGTGGGACTTTGCTGAAAACATTAATCAATACACAGCATGTTTTTCTTTTTAGCTGTTAGGTATATGAAGACGACTGTTGGGTATATAAAGTGCTGTAAAGCAGTCATGAATGTGCCTTTTAGTTAATTTTATTTCGTATACAATGAGGTGGATCATAGGCAGTTTTTGTGATTTAGTTAAAAGAGGCTTAATGGAAAAGTTTTAAATATAATTGAATTAATATAATATAATTTGTATAATTTTGTTATTGGATTTCTTTGGCAAAAATGGAACAGTCAGTTAGACCAACTCTGTCTGAAGGTAACTACACCGTCTCTAAAACATGCTAATTAACAGCATACAAATTATTTGTTTGAACCATCTAAAAACCAAAGTGTAAAAATTTGTAGTAAAGTAATGTAGTAAAGGTTTTATTAGCTGGGCGCTGTGACTCCCTGAAGTCTTAACACATCGTGGAAACCCCAGAGCACACAAGACTAGCATCAATCTTCTCATGAAAGCTAATAAGCATATGATTAGTCTTACATTCGCTCTTACAAAAAGTACCACTAATAGTAAAGTATTAAATTAAATTTAAGCCCACATAGGCAGGAATGCCATCATTCCACATTCCATTCTTGGCCTTTAACAGGTAAATATGCTAGTTTTAAAATCTGCACATGGTAATAGTTGTCTGGGCCTAAAAAATAAATGGCTGCTGAGTTTACATGTGAGTTTATCTATGAGCAGGTTTCCGGCTTTACTATACACGGTGACATCTGCCTGCGCTCTAAAAGGTTAACGACCCCATGGGAGTGCACTCCACCTCTCTATTTGGTTTTGCTGATCCAATTCAAGACAAACCTGCATACTGTCACCAATCGATTTGTGCATAAGTAGTAAGACAGAGGGGAAGGACTGCGGTATTCACACCAGCTGGGATAGCACACATGTTGTAATATGGCCCCAACGTCGACAGATTACATTTATTTTGCCCTTACATCCATTTCCGCTTTCCTGCTCTGAGCGGAAACATACACTACACCACACTGCTGGTGATATCTAATGTTTATATCTTCCGTATATCTAAGTCAACAGACTCCTTTTGATGGGTTTCTAATAAGGTTGTTTTTAATCTGACATCCTGTTGCTGGCCTGTGGTTGAGCTGCACACTCCATGCAACACCACAAATGTATGTTTATGTATGTGCTGTAGTGGCTGTATTGACATCTATGTGCCTGCATTCTTTCTTCAGAACTTATTCTTGTGTTATTTTGTCTCTGCATGTGGAAAATTGCCCTTTGGCAAGACTCCAGCTAACTGTGTATGTTAGTGAAATATATTTCCCTGTTTTTTTTCCCCAACCTGCTGCAGGGATTCCACTGTGGACTCCAGCTGCTCTCGTTTGGACAGCTCCTCCTCCCATCTGCAACACAGAACACAGAGGTGGGTCAGTTACTGCTGGGCCTCATCCCCTGAGGGATACTAGGAAGCGTAATGGTACTTTTGTGGGGATAAAACTCCCCTCTCAGATTACAAATGCCCTTGACAGTGTCTTTTGTCCCCCCCCCCCCCCCCCCCCCCCCCCACTTTGTACGTTCATCTTTCCAGCCCCTCAATAACATACTACAGAGATGAATGGAGCTACATCCTTCAACAAACACAACAAACGGTTGTCATGAATAGTTTCTAAACCATTGAGTGGGACATCTGAGCTTTTAGACACCCAAAAGGGTGGAGTACCTCTGATGCAGCCTAAATTCCTTCATGCTAACTTCTTCATTCCTCACAAATTCTACAGAATCTGTTTACAGGATCTCACCAGCACCAGTTCACAGCAGATGAAAGTGTCCCCTAAACTACAGAGACAATCGGGGTAATCAGAGTGCAAGGACACTAGTTGTAATTTCAACAATTAAAAAGATATATCAGCTGAATTATTCATCGTATTATAGTCACAAGGTAGATAGATAAGTCACATTAGTATTTGTCAGTACATTTGCTAGAAAGCAAAAGACTTGCATAGGCCCACTAAAGCTACAGTATGTAACCTTTTCTATGCTCCAAAATGTCTCCTGATGTGGCAAGATGCTGTTAAAATCTCCTGCAAATCAGATTCCTTGTACAGCACTGACAGCAATACAGGGGTTCTCCTCCCTTCTGCAGTCAGAGAATAGCGGTTATTTTTTCTTGACTGGTAGCATTCTTATTTAATGTAAATATTACCTGGAGGCCTGGAAAGAGCAGAGTGGATTGATTTCAAGTCTCATGCTACTGCTGGCTCGATTCCCAAAAGCTGCATGCTGTATCTTTAAGCATGTGCGCTTACACCAGTACATGTTAGTGTATTCATATGCTAACTCTCTTCACGGGTACGGGAAAAATGAATGGTAGATGGAAAAAACATTAAGGCACTGCCAAAACGTATTAGAGTTCGTCCCAAAAGAAACAATAGCGTGGATACCAGTTTTGTCAGCAAGCCCAGCAGAGGTTTTTCAGTCTGGACAAAGTGTTGGTCCAAACGGCAACACCAGTTAGTATGGCTAAAAATAAAGTGCCAGACCGTCTACTGGTTCCAAGCTATGATTAGCAACATCGTTCCCTTTTCCTCTTGTAGTAGACGTTTTTCTCACCCCTGCACCGTGGCAGCTATGCATAAACAAAATTAGGAGCCTCTTTAATAGCCTGGCAGTTAGCATCACACATAGGGCACACAGTCAGTTAGTGCCACTAAAACACACTCAACTCCTGCCCGGATGGATGAGATTGCAGGTATGCTGAGTCACGGATGCTTAACCTAAAGCGAGTCCAAGATTCAGATTAGACAAGTAATTTGAACTAACTTCATTGTCAGACACCCATGTGATGATGAGACGCTGTGGGCCACAGGGATGGGGACAGTGGAGGATAAAAACAGACGGGGGTTTCTGAGTGTGTATGACAGAGTCGGTGAGGAGGATGTGTAAGAGCTGCTTGATCGTATATTTTTACTGAGTGGGAGAAGCAGATGACCATGGGACATGAGCTTACCCACAGCCTTTACCATGGAGAAATACAAACACAGCTTCACTTTGGTATCACAACATACATCGCTAGATACTCAGTCTCTCAACAAACAGCTGCCTGTTTCCATTCAGGACATACTGAATGTATACTGTCTAATTAGAGAGAAGTATTGCTGGGCAGGGTGTGCAGGCTCCCACTGTGATTGAAGCCTCGTTGTAAAAATGCTGGCCGTGCTGCTTTACTGTGTCCACAATACTCCGCCTGTCTGCGGCAGGGCTCCAGCGAAAGTCACCCGAGTTCACATCTGCATCACTTCCTCTGCAGACACAAACTGCATCACTTGTGTTGTCATTTCCTGAACGGCCACAGCGAGCTGCTCAATACTAAGGGTGATAATTAAACAACATGATTAAAAAAGCCTCCCTCTTTCAACATTATGGTCATGCTTTTTAAATCATCTGTCAAAGCTAATGGAATCATCGATGCTGGAGATGCTCACGTTATTATGTGGAGCAGTTACATTTCAGCAAACCATAAAAGTCAAATGGAAACTCGCTGTCTCTTTTCAAGCATCTAGATTAAAATGGCTAATCCAAACAAAGATGACACTACAGCACAGCAAATACATTTTTTCTGGAGTCTCTGCCATGGTTCTGGCTTTCCTGCACCTTTGGCGTGACTCAGTCAAACGAGCACGCCCGGAGTCTCCTTTCAAGGACAAAAACAGCGGGAGGGTTGGAGCCTGTGACAACTCATCGACATCTGTTTACCACCAGACACATCCTCGCTCTAATAAATCAACTCAGCTGAAGCTGCTGCAATAAATAAAGGGTTTTTCGTTTCTGGGCAAAACCAAAATTTATTGGAGGCTTTTCGAAAGAGCCACATAAAGATGCAGTCAGATTCTCATTGAGAAAATTAAAAGCCTTTTTAAAGAATGAATGATCTGTGTTTTGAAGTTTTGGCATTAGTAAGATCTGTCCACTCTAATAATAGAGAAATGTGGTTGTTTTCTTAAATCAAGTGCATCCATGAGCACAGCGGCATTTACTCACTTGTTTTATTTAAATGAAATGAATGACAAAATTGAATCCAAAAAGATCCAATTCCTGAGAAGCAGTGATTTTTAAAGAAACTGCAGTGCAATAATGAGTGAAGTGTCGCACATCAAACAGACATTTTCTCATATAATTTCTGTCTGCTGAACAATAGCATTCCTGCAGTCTTTGCCAACTTACACTCCCTGCCTTGTGTGGTATGTCTGGGAGTTAAGTTTGCACGCGAGCTGCCTCAATGTTTTCCCATCATTGTGCCTGAGGACACAGAGCGATCTGGCCCAGCGTGCACACGTCCAAATCTGACGCACTAATGTTCTCATGCGTTATTCCTTTTAGTGACTGTTTTATGGCACTCATAATGATTTATTCTTGAAGGTTTATTTGTCTCTGCCTGAATCTGAATAATGAGAGATTAAATCTCGGAGATGACAATCAAAAATGTACTTATTATTTTAAGAATCAGATCTTTATCTGATATTTCAATGGTGTGATCACCGTTCACTTATGCAACAGGTAGTAAATACCAAAGGGAGCTTAGGAAAAACTTTGAGGTGTGGTTGTGGATCATTCCACAAAGCCTCTGTTGCTCATAGCAAATAAAATTGGAGTCAGACAACACCCTTATTAAACTATATGATGTACTGGAATCATGACTGGAAAGTGTTACTTAGATAGTGGAATTACTTAGCAACCAGACATCAAATTACAAGCTTAAAGAATGATCCCTTGTATTACAGCAGAATAAACCATACATTTATACCTATCTATTACAACCCTTACATTTAATTTTTTCATCTGCACTTTAACTCGCCTCTATTTCACAAAGTATTTGTTTTAAACAGTTATCTAGTATCAAATGTAACAATGTTTCGCTGTCCAGACTTCCATTTTTAAACATTTTCATCAAGCATAATTGTGTAGTGTATTATATAAAGTTTTGTCCTGGTTTCCCTTTTGGTTTTGTGACATTTCTAAATTATTTGATTATTAGATAGTTGCCTTTATTATTGTTCAGTTGATCTTGTAAGTCTTTTGATAGTTTGATACCTTAAAGATATTTACTTATTAACTGGATATGTCAGGATATGTGTTTCAATCACCATCTGAGCTTACTGCTGCCCATTTTTTATTATTATAGTGCATCTATTGAACTGCTGTTTTCCTTTGGCCCTGACATACTGTAGCTTGGCGACTACGTCCAGGGTGTACTCCCCCTCTCACACAATGACAGTTGGCATAGACTCCAGCCCCATGTGACCATGAACAAGATAAGCGGTATGATATGTGTATAGTCTGATGTCTGTGTTGTATAAACACCTATAAATTTTGTCAAAATGTCAAAGGGTAAGGAGGTCTTATTTACGTCACTGGAGACAAATTATTATTAAAAATCGCAGTAAGTAAGGCTCTAAAGCTATGTACTGTATTACTACAGTAAGGCATTGATTATTATGTTGCTCTCTAATCTGCAGCCTCCCCAGACTCCACTGAGTCACATGCGCTATTCTAATGAAGCGGCAAGATGAAATGGATCAGGCCACCAAGTAAAGCAGCTCAGCAGCCACTGTCTGGCTGCTCTGGGGTCTCTGCTGACGAGACATGTTGAGGTCTAAGCTCATTTCATTTTTCTGCTCCAACTAATTTGACCTTCATCCCTGATCTCAAATCATATCAATAAGAAAGACATATACACGCAAACCTACACCCACAAACACACTTGTCCTACATCCCCCTGTTGTCTAATGTCATCTCTTGTCCATGAAAACCCAGCCTGCATCTGGCATGTAAGCAGATTAATGTGTGGCTTACTCAGTCATGTAAACTGTGCACAGTGATTCTTCTGCTTTGTGATCCACAAGCATGACCATTCTTACTGTAAATATAGCCGCCCTAACCCAGACAGAACACAGACGGCACCAGGCCTAGCAAGAGGACCGTTGGTGTTGCTAAGTGACCACAGATGTTTTCCAAGGGCCACCATCATCACTGGCCCCTCGGGAGTGACCAAATATTGCTAACATGACACTGTGTGTCATTGCTCATTGATTGCTCAAAATCTTGTTTTCCATGTCGGGAGGTTTCATTTATGTTTTGGGCTTTACATCCTGGATTATAAATGCTTTTCATACATATAGTCCCACAATTTGGTACTATATTAAATTATGTTTTACTGGGATGTTTTAGCCTTGTTCCGACAGAGTGACAAAACTATTCAAATGCAGCCTTCAAAGCATGCAGCACCGTAACTGAGCTCCATCTTCTAGGGTATGTTTGTTCTGTGTGTTTTTACCATCCACCATCTTAAATGTGTTTTCCGTGAACAAGTCCAGCTGAAGCTGAACCTCACACCTTGAGTTTGTAAAATATGATGGCGGTGACCGGAAAAGGTTACCTGCTTGGCTATAAAATATAAAAACAATTGCATCCTCCCATTTTTATCTCATCAGTCCTGCTTTGAAATCCTCCTGAGATATGTTTAACAGAGCATTTTCCATTAATGGGACAGTTTGGAGGGGAAGTACAGAAAGCTTTGATCAAAATCTGTCAGGTGCAACAGAAAAACATTCGTCTGGGTTATTCAGCTCACAAATGGTAACCTACCAGAGTGTTTAACTTTACACCTGTTCTAAATAAAGGGTGTGTCTCTGCATTTGGCGTATTTGGACATCTTGAGTATGTTCAACCTGCACCACATTTAATACATTAGTAGATGCAAATGTTAGTCTTTTGTACATAGTGACCATACTTGATTAATGGCCTTTGCTTTATGGCAATAAAATATATTTTTTATTTGACTGAATAATTTTAAAATTTTAGTATTGCTACATCTCAACATACTAACATACAGTTTATTAATAGTGATTATGAATAGTTATTAATAATAATAATAGGGCTCAAAGTTAACAGATGCATTAATATATCTTCTAAAAAGGATCTAGGTTCCAATATGCAAATAGAAGGAAGTGCTGTGTAATTGATATCTGATGGAACAAGTACTAGATAATACAGTAACTTAGGCAAAATGCAATACAAAGACTCTTTGAAATATATGAAAATATTATAAGGGCGTCAGATAACTTGTGTTTTTCACTGCTGTTTATGGTACACTGCAGACATACAATAAGTGCTGTGCTGCTGTTCTGCAACAAAATATATCATTTACATATGATTTTAACATATTATCTTGCAATTATTTGCATGACCATGTTTTACAAGGATGTTCATTCATTTAGTTAAGCATCACGTCAGTCAGTAAATACTTGCAACATGTGTTTGAATCAGATTAGATCAAACAACATTAACAATGAGGACGGGAGGTTTTAGGCACTGTAATATCTCAATCTTTGATGAATGTGTGTTAAACCAGACATCTGCCTCCTACTTGAAGTTCTTGTGACAGCTGTGTTTTTCTAAGCACTGAGACAAGCATAAAGTTTCTATAAGTCACAAGTCATTGCATATATAATCTAGGGTAAGCCTTCACGCAGTGGAACAACCTCTCATGGATTCCAACACTGAAGGAGCTCTAAGGAGAAAGTTCAAGGCATTGATAACAGCCAGGATGCAATAATGTTCCTGGTTTTCTTTGGAAAAAGGTGAGACATTTACAAACTGATTAACATTGATCAAAGCTTCTGTCTGAATAGAGGGTTTGGTAAAACAGCCATAGATCCTCCCTTCATACTGATAAATTGGCAGCTAACTGGAAGCCAGTGTCGTAACATGCCCAAATCTTGGTCCTGACCCAGCTGTATAACATTGGCGAACTGATTTTTCTCCACAATATGGGTGTGACCTTCACTTATTTACCCTTAGCACATGCATTATCTAGTTACTTAACTTCCAAACCCCGTCCTAACTCCCTTTTCTCTGGCCTCTGGGCATACTGTAAATCTTTCTGGGAGCAAGACAAACACATAAATGCTCGCATGTAATTACAGTTTCCAACAGGTATGACCTAGGAACACCCTGAAAGAAACAAACGAAAAAAAGAACAGATAATTGCTTTGAAAGGAACTTATGTAAGTGATCATAATGGCAAGGATCCTTCGAACTGTTAAAGTTTGTGCGAACATGCAAAGGTGTCACCACGGTGAAAACACCCCAATTTAATAATTTCATTATCTTTATAATAATCATTGACAGCTAGATGTTTTTGCTGGCAGAAAAGACAGGGAGGCACAAATGTCAATAAGAGTTTCTTACTAACTTACCAACTGGCACTTGGAGAGTGAGATTTAATTACATTTCTTCAGTTTTTATATCCACATTGTGGGCCCGACTCTCCTTATTTCTGTTTTCTCTCGTTTCATGCACTTACAGCTACAATAAAACATATTCACACAGAAGAATGAGGATTCATGAGTTACTCTAGTGCAGTCTACAGAAGAATGTGCAGCAGTGTGTTGAAGTGACTGAAAATCAGTTTTCTCTGCAGTCTTCATTTTTAATCCCACAATAAAAAGTGACCCCACCCCACCCCCTTCAAAGCACACAACTGCTGTGACGTTATTATTGCAGTCTACATTACAGACCCAGCCTAATAGCTTTGGGTTATAGGCCATTTATTTGACATACAGTTTGAGTACAAAGATAATTAACTGCATACAAACAGCAAAGATATAACCTGTAAAAAGCTTTCCAAAGAGTTCTATAATAGATGGGGGCTTAGAGTTGGATTTACCTCTTGACAAATGACATGGATTAGCTGGATTCCTTCGATGTATATGAGAATAAGAGCAGAAACAGTGGCCTGCATGCCTGGACCATGTTAAGGTGGAGCTGCAAAGGGAGGGACAGGCCAATAACATAGAAAAGAAGCTGAAGATGTTCACTTCTGCTACAAATCCTCACAGGCCAGGGTGTGTGCAGTCAAATTATATGAGGCATAATAGACCTATGACACATCTCCAATAGACAAACATCCTTTGTACCTCTGGGTACACACACCGGTAGGATGAACCCCGGGAGTGAGTATGAAACTACAACAGCTCTTTTCAGAAACACTGAAAACCACAAACCACAACTTGGTCTCATTTAATTACGTACAGTGCAAACTACCGGCCTGGGGACCTATACAGCCCACGATGTGTTTACAAAGTATTGTTATATTTGTGTCCATTATCATTTTTGGGAAATGAACTGATGTTTCATATACAGTGCCTTTATCCAAAGCATTTTACAGTAGATCATTTACCCTTTCATTCAGCACAGATGTCAGTAGGTCATTGAGTTAGACTAAGCAATCTAATGTAGAAATCAGGCTTCGTAGTCAAGGATGAGAAAAACGGGATCAAACGGCTGATTCTGCTTTGTGTTGAAGTGTTAAAGCAAGTTTGAAAACCTTGACTTGCATTTTTGCTAAAGGCCAATTAAGTAATTAAGATCATCAGTCAAAACGAACAGTGAAAATCGTACAACACAATTCAAAATCCAATATGTAAATTAGCCACATAACTAACAGGTAAAATATATGTATTGTGTAGGTTTGAATATGCAGGTGTGTTTACATTTTGAACTTATTAAGAACCTGTATGCAAAGACCTGTCAATGGTTTTGGTTGTGACCATAGCTTCCAGCCTGTGTTATAACACCGACTGTGCCTTGAACACGATAATTATTTGTGCATTTGTGCACAGCAGCTTTATGCATCTATATCTCGGTACAGGAAGAATTCAATTTAAGCCCAAGCATGCAGGACAACACAGATTTAGTGTCAGGATTATCACACACCATTTTGCTAGCTGACACGTGTATATAACATTATATGCTGTGGAAATATTTTTTATTTATTTTTAGGATGCCCAGCAAACCACCATTTCCTCTGAAATACAGCAGGTATTAAGTCCGCCTGATGTGTCAGCATATCTGGACCTTTAGAAAAATTCAGATATTATTTCAAACAGAGCACGTTTGAACGGAAAGGAAAAGGCACTAGTTTTATTTATTGGGGGTAAATAAGGATTAGATCTGAAGATTACAGGATTAACAGAAACATTTACCTGACCAAGCAACCTACGTGTCTCCTGCTTTGCTTCAGGCCTAAGCTGCTGCCAGTGCTTTTCCCAGACCAACCACCAAACAAACCTCCTGTACACTCAGTGCTTTTTAAGGACAGGTGCATTCCTGCGCTTCTGAATATGGCAATGTGCCACTGCCCTCCACTGTATCAATACCCATGAATAATCAACCACAGCTGCACAGCACAGCAACAGCAGCTCCAAACACAAGCACTGAAAAAACAGAGGTACAATGGAGCCGTTGGGGGGAGGGGGACACAGTCCCATCACAGAATCAACCTAATTTTCCTCCCAATTCCATCAATATTGAGAAAGAGGATTTTGAAAAACCACATTGTGTTTTCACGAGTTACTGTAGTAGTTGATTTTTCTCTTATTATTATTCTAGGTCAATAAACTACTAGTAGCGTTTTACAGATCAGGTATTAGTCTTTAAAGCCATAAAGTGACAAAAAAAAGCCCAAGTCGATTTGTTCATGCTGAATATGTATTCTGAAAGAGGTCACAAATATATATTTTCAGATTTAGGAAAGATGCTACATAATGTGCTAAGTCATTTTTAGCTAACATTGATAAGCAGAAGTAACCTCTGCATTTGTTTGGGGGCTATTTTCAAGTGCAGGTCGATATACAAATTGTCAATTTCCAAAGGAGACGATATTATAAAAGACGAGAGGTGAATATTTGATCACATATTGGAATGTCTGTTTTGTTCTTATCTAATGTATTAATCATTATTATTATGAGCCCTACAGGGTCCTAGCTTGGTATTTCCTGCTGTAGAGTATTTGCAGCAGCAGGACTGTATATACTCAAAATAACGGACAGTGCCCATCTCCATCATAATAAAGGAACATGTCACTCAGTGCAATTGTGGCTCATAAGTGTGTTTTTAAATATGAGAATTGAGCAAAATACACTATTACATTAGTACTAGTAGTGTAGTTTTCACTGAAAACAATCCATGTTTGTAACAGTAATAGTATCTACAAAGTAAGTGCTTTGTCTAAGCAATGAATACTATTAGTCTCTAATCTGGAGCTCAATGGCCTTGGTGAACTGAGCTCTCTCTCAGTCTCTCAGCAGCAGGCCGTCTTCCACTCCAAGGGACCCCACTTCAGTGCAGCGACTGCATGCCAGGATGTGGTGTGGTAGGGCTGGCTGGAGGTTGGAGCCTTGGTGCTAGGTGACGGCTTAGTGAAAATCCCTCTCCTGAATAGACGGCCGGGATTATACACAGGGCAGGTCAGCAACAAACACAGACAGTGAGGCTTAAGAGCTGATCAGAAAGGCCAGATGCTCTTCATGGGGAAATATGACATCTAAAACACAATTCAGTCTTTAGCTCTGTAATTAGTTAGTTCTATACTAACCTGTACAAACCTGCATCACACTTTCAAAACAGATGCTCAATGCTGCCTTTTAACACTCTGAAGCACCCAAAGGAGGATCAAAGCCAACACTTTCTTTACTGAATTCTCATTGCATTGATCCACGTACAGCTAAATTCAGCCGTATCTGAATTATTCATGCAGGAAGAACAGGCCCAAGAGGCCCAAAGACTCCTCTAGTTCACTATACATTCTGTGTCAGCCATAGTCTGATGCAGCAGGACAGCTGTTTGGTCTCTGCTCACTGATGGAATAAACGACTAATTAGAAAGGGGCAGAAGAATATCCAGAGATCAAAGGTTCAAATCCCGCATAAGTCACAATGCAGTAGGCATCACACATACAAATGCTACAATACTGTAAATGATACTGCTGTTTAAATCTGTCGCTGTGTAATGGGCTATCATCATTATAACTGCATTGAAAATACAATAAATGTCTATAAAATGCTAATCTTTAATAATAATAAAATGTATTAGCATGTTACTGAGAGTATAAGTGATGTCTTTGAGTTCCTATCTGATTGTCTATGCAGTAATCTGCATAATGGTGAAAAGCTATCTACAGTGACAGCGCACCCAAACCAACCAAAACATACGATGTAAATTTCAAACAAATATGCAATTTGGTGGCTGCCAGAAGTTGCTGGTCACAGTATCTGTTTATGTTTAACAGTCTTTGCAAAAAATGTCAGCCTATGTTTCCATGGCCTTTTGAGCACTGTTGCAGGCTGGCTGCAATTACTGGTGGAGACCTGCTGACCCCCTGGTGTTACATTTCACAGTGATGCAAGATACTGGGCTAAAAAGTGAGTGAATGATGGCACTAGCATTGACCTTATCCATCTTCCTTTGCATGTTTGTTTGTCAGCAGCAAGTTATGTAACCACACAGACCAGGCACTGAAGCACAGAGTGGACGTTGTTCTACCAATTCTTCTACTACTAAATGCTTACTGAATAATCGATACATTAAAATATTATAAGGGTCATTTTCACTGGTCAGAAAAACTGCATATAGAAAAACTAACTGTATGAACCGATGATTGATGCAATGTGTGAATGGAACTAAACAACACATTTAAAACTTATTTTAACAGTACTTATTTGTACTGTTTTGTGACTTTATGTCTTTGTCGGAATGCATAAAGTCACAAAACAGTACAAATAAGTATCAAGAGATTCTGACTTGCACTTGTTTACAATTGTAAAAAGACAGATCTAACTTTAAAGCTGTTTAAGAAAAAAACTCAATTTCTAAATTTAGTTTACATTGCGAGTGTCTTCCTGGGAACACATAGTCATTGTGGATCTTGCTCTTTTCTTTTTACAGATGTATATTGGTATGTAGTCTTAGGAAATAATTGGGCCATTGTACTGGCAGCTTTTCATGTATTCAAGTAGCCTTATGAACTAACCACAATACATCTTCAAACAACAATGTGTCACATCATTTAGCCTCTGGATCAGAAAATATCTTGATCAGAAGGAAGCGTACTGTAAAATGTCAGACAGGAAACAACCATGTACTTCATGAATGCAAGTGATTGAATCAGAAATGGACCAGCCAGACATTCATCTCCTTGTGTGTTTCCACACTTGTAAAGCTTTAATAAATCACCATGGCGTTGTGGGAGCATGGGGTGGGTGGGCTGTTTGTGTCTGTGTGACACAACAGAGGGGAGCCGAGGAGCGGAGGGGCTGTAGATGGGTGGAGTGAAGGACGAAGGAATGGCTGAAGACAAAGAGCACAGAGCAGAAAAGGCATGGCAGGATGGGGTTTAAGGACTGAATGCTGAAACGTGACTGTGGTAAAGAGGATTTAGACTGTGAGACAGAGAGAAAGCGACTGGGCTGTGAACTCAGTGGTGATGCAATTATTGAGCTCAGAGCAATGGAGGAAAGAGAGAGGCCCAGGAAGAGATTGATTACCATGATTATTAGGCAGTAAAAAGAGACTAGGAATGTGTCTTATTCCACAACTTCGGCTGTGTAAAAATGCTAAGAAGAACATGTTTCATACTGGAACTTGTGTCCTTGAAGAAAAATGTAAACACATCTACAATGCCACTATATGTGAAGCCTATATCATAAATACATGATATAAAAAGCCTATTTTTTCTCCACAGCCTCTTGCTGGATATACAATAATAGTGAATGTGAACAGTGGAGTAAATGGATATTTGTAAAAACTAAACCTCTAATTAGAAAGCAACTGAGATGGCCGTTTCAATGACTTAGAAATCAAATGCTTCCAAATATCAGACTTCAGCTGCAGTTTATTTATTTGGCTGGTGTCCCAGACACTGCTGTTCATCTTCTCAAGCAGAAATGCACAAAAAAGGATATGACAGTGTTACAAGGAATGACTGGACAGGATATCTAGTTTCCCAGAAGAGTGGGAGAGAGGACACACATTCTGTGTCACTGAGTCAGTGCACTCATAGGGCAGTCAGCATTCGTCATAGCCAACCTCACCGAGCAGACAGAGGCCTGTTAACATGCCTATGGTCTTGAATCATGATGGCAAACAGAAGCAAGAGGTTGCTTGGAATGTCTCCCTCCAGTAGCCAGCCAAGCCGGCCAGCTGTGTAAGTTTGTAGGCTGGGAACACTGCAGTGTGTCCTCAGGGAAATGGAAATAACATGACTTAAAAAGATTAACAATTGGTGGAGGCTGAGCCCAATGCAAAAGAATTTCCTTAGAAGTGTGTGAGAAAAAGGAACAGGTTTGCTGAACAGCCTCACAGCTCTGACAACTTCCATTTGAAACACAACCTCAAGTGTTACTAACTCTGTGAAGTCTGTCATCTATCCACTTTGCTGTCACACGAGCATGCACTGACATTGGCCAGTCACACTCACACAAGATCAAAAAGTCACTGGTGAGATCAAGAAGCTTTTGTGGGCAGATGAAACCCACTTCTTGATGCCACCAATGAGGTCTTTAAACTGACTCAGTTCTGTAATTCTTAATTGACGAAAAACTCACATATAGAAAGTGTTTGGTCTATAAAACATCGAACAATACCCATTGTGATTTCCCGGAGCCCATAGTGATATATTAGAATGTCTGACGTTGTCCAAGCATCTAAACCCCAAATATATTTAACATACACTTAAATGAAACAAAGAAAAACAGTAATTAATCACACTAAAAAAACATGAGGCAAGGAGCATTTGATGTTTTTGATTTTAAAAAATGACTCAATATCTGATTTGAGCAATGTAACACATTAAAAAGTGATTTATATCTTTAAGAGCGATATTGATTATGTGTCCAGATGCAACACTACATTGGAGAAGCTTTTTGGCTTAGAAATTGGTACGTCTTTTGTACATTAAATGAGTCCTTGAGCTTTTTGTAGCTGAGTTACTGCAGTGTGGGCGATAATGTATGCTTGTAGAGAATGACTTGCCTTATGCTTTATGTTTGGGTCTGAGATCAACTAAGGTGAACATGCAGTCACAGTTATTTACAGTTTTAGGGGCTTTCCAGGCTACAGAGATTCAGGTTGGACAAATTTAACAGAAACAAAAACAACAAAAAAACTGGGGACCCACAGCAATATTTAATCAAGGCCTTTAACCCCTTGCTACTCCCCTGCAAGTCTTTGCAGCTTTATTATGGTACCTGCATGTGCTATGGATGTTACAGCATAAACTACCAGCAGCACGTGGTTTCACGTAAATGCAGTGAATGCGGTTGACTTTACTCACTTTCTCTTGTACTCGTCCCTCTCCCGCTTTACTTTGGCCAGCACATTATAGAGAGCCCTAAGTTCTGGGGTGATAGTATCAATTTGAACCCCAACCCCGTCCGGATGCGTCCACGTCACCCCGGGCCCGTGCAAGGTCTCATAGCGCTCCCCTTGCCTCCGGACGTGTGTGAAACTCCAGATGGTGCCCGGCAGTCGCGACTCGGGACCGTCTGTCTGCACGGCAACTTCACGGGCGTAAAGGTGGCGGTACTGCTGTCTCTGCTGAGCTTGCTGCAGCTGGTTCTCCAGCAGTTTGTTTCTCCTCTCCAGTTCATGGACTTTAGCAAGGAAACAGCGGAATCGCAGATTGAGGGTTTTCAGCACATGGATGTTGGAGCCCAGGTCATTTCGCAGGGCGCTGGTCACCGCGCCCGACCCGGTGGAGGCGCCGCAGACCGCACCGGGCGGCATATCGGAGAAAAACAGCGAATTCATGTTTGGTAAAACAGCCACCGATTATAATCCAACTATGTTCTGTTTGGTTCAGATGCAACGACAAATACTTGTAGTTTTTATCTCAGCATATTCCTTCGCGTTCCCCCGTTTCTCTTTACAATGCAGATGCTGAAAGAGTGACCACCACTGTCCCTGCTGGATGTTTACCCCGAGATACTAACATGGACCCCTGTAACAGGGGTATTCACAAGCAAAGAAACCCCAAAAGTCCTTTCAGAGGCACCGAGGACATCATCATCTGCAAGCGCAAGAGGTTTGACGCAGACCGCAGTGAGCAGCAGCATTACTTCCCGTCACCCTCATGCCTGTGTTTGCCTCTGTTTTGTCGGCAGCTGCTGATGCGGGTTCATATATCCAGCCGGCAGAGGTGAACAGTCCACCTTCCCCCGTTGTCATTCCTCGTTCAGTGTGGCTCTATCCATGTGGTGCGGTGGGATGGCAGGATGCGGGACCGCAGAGCCCGGCCTCCTCGTGGTGTGCACGGATCATGTTGCAAAGTGCTAAACTAGGCACTCTCACCTACATCCGCCCCTCCCACCGTCCTCCCTCTCTCACACCCCCACACCCCCACAGCAATGAAAGGGATCACACACACTGGGCAAAGGCACGCAAGCCTGATTAATAGGCTAAAGTAGGCCCTGACAACAATGCCTTTTCTATTAATTTTGTTCCAGTCTATATTATATTCATTCCATGAATTATTAAAGTGATTTTAAACTCGGGCATCACAAAAGGCATCACTGACAAACATTCACCACAAAAAAAATACAAAATGTAAAGGTCCAATTCATTCATGCATTTAATCAATAAGGCTATTCTGACTAGAGGAGATACAGTGCCTACTATAAGTATAATAAGCTATAAGTACATTTTTCCTAGCTTTTATCTAATTGTACGTTATTGAGTAAATATTTGCAGTGTTTGCAGTGGGCTATAGTCTGTGTGTGGGCTCACTATATGTTCGTTGGATCAATTAAAAGATGGTGTGACCTGCCTAAACAGTACAGGCCAAATGCTGTGTAGTCTGTAGTGTCATGTCACCCAAACCCTCACACACCAAAACACAGACAAGGGACCTGGATTTCTTACCATTTTTATACAACAAGTTGGTTAATAGACTCTTCTGCATACAACATATGAAAACATACAAGGAAAATCCTCTGGGGGCCATTACTAGACAAAAAATAAACTACAGATTGTAAAGCTTACAAATATTTACACTGCATTTTTACAGCTGCTCTGTTAATGAAAACAACTATGGATTTAAATAATACATTTATAATAACCGAATAATACATTTAGTCAAAATGAAATCAAGTTAATTAAATATTACTCATATCAGGCACTACTGTTATGCTTATGAATGCAAATACTTAATTTTTCCATAGTAACATAAAATTAGTGTAAATGTTATCAGCAATACAATTTTGACAGTTTACTCCACAGTTGATTTTGTAAATGAACAGGACCAAAATAGGTAAACCAGGGTTGGATTTCTGAGCAGTTTGTAAATGTGTTTTCTGAATATAGTTTGTGTAAAGTTCAATCTATTCCTCTTAAAACAATAACTTGTTACAAAGGAAAAGGAGTTAGTAAGTGGCCTGTGCAATTGTTACATAAACAAATGGGGAAAAAGAAAAAAACATTAAATAAATAAGGAGAGATCTGTTCAAATTACCATTATTCCAGTAATGAATGCATAAAACATATAGCTTTGTGCTTTTATTATTTACAGGGACTTCACAGGTAGGGCCCAAATCAAACTCATTTGTAAATGTTTTAAAACTAGAAGAGAGTGGTTTCAATGCTGGTCTTTAAAGACTCCTGCTCTGCTTGTTTTGCAACTATCCCAGCACAGCCCACTGCTCATCACCTGGATCAGGTGTTTTCAGTGAATCAGAAGCTGTAAGATATTAATTCATTTTGTTGAAACACACACACACGCTACCTTCATCTAAGATGGTATGTACACCTTCTTCAGACAATCAACAACTGCAGGGTTAAGTGGAAAACAAGCAAAGCAGAGTTTCTTCAGGAGACTCAGAAAGACTAACTTTGCACTGTAGTGCAGTGCACGTCTCACTGCCCCCCTAGTGGGTTAATTCGTACACAATCACTGTTACTACAGTTATGAATGACAACCTCCGCGTGCAGCTTGGAACTTGTGATGTAGGGGTCTGTTTGCAGTACCACATTTGCCCACTAGATGGGAGTAGTCTAAAATGAGCTTTTAAATGAGGCTTCATGAGGTGAAACCTTTGGCTGGAAAGCTATGGGTGTGAACTGCAGAACAGTTGCTGGAAACTAAATTAATGCATCCACTTAATTTGCCACATAATGTCCGATATTGTTAATCAATCTATTTAGATTGTTTTATCCTAAGTATCAGGTAGAGCATCAGCTTCACTAGAAAAACCTTTTGGGAAGGTTTAGCCCAATGTATAAGTTGTTTAGATAACTCAGTTGAGGTAAATATTTATTTAAGAACAGAAGCAGCACAATTGGACAAGCATCGATTTTCGTCAGGCACCACACGGTCAGCCTCGCTAAAACAGAAACATTTGGGGTCCTTTCACTTCACATGTGCGCCTGTTGCGCTGCCATCGTGAGACGAGACCATGCCAAAGTCAAAGAGGGACAAGAAAAGTAAGGCAAATTGAAGTTCGAAATGTGTTATTTATAAAGAGATTGAGCTGTAAATCATGTAAACATGTTGCCTTTATGTAACTTTTACTGCAACTACTGAAAATTAGCGAATTTGAGGGAATAAGCTATTGTTAGCTTCTCTTTCTGATGGAACCTATTGCGACGCTCAACTATTCTGATTTGCAGCACAAAATCTAGGTGTAAGGTGTTTTTTATTTAGACCTGTTCTAATGCGTGTTAGAATGGATCTGTGTCAATGTAGGATTTTTAAAGCTAACCGTACTCTGTTTATGTGCGGATAATTCAAATTAAACAAGGGTTTTAGAAATCTGAGATTCCAGCTTTATGTCTTTAAGTGCAGTGTCCGGCACATTTTTACAACGAATGGATATTAACCCAACTCAACATTGCATTTTAGTTCCTCTTGTGATATTATTTACCTTTAGGTGTCGGATTTGACACGAGTTAAATGAGCACAAGGCTGCTGTAAGTGCAACTGCTGAGATAGAAATTAAGCTTATAACGGTAATCGATGGACTTGTTTTTATGTGATCTTTTTTTCTAGTTTCGCTAACGAAAACAGTCAAGAAAGGGCTGGAGTCAAAACAAAAATTAATCGAGGAGGTGAGTATTTCATGTTGTGGTTTTATGCCAGCTATAGTTTATGCCCTGCTAACCGGTTTTAGTCAAAGGTGTGGAAAAGTTTTAACTACAAAATTTCTTTGTTTTTTAGTTAAGGAAATGTGTGGACACCTACAGAAACTTGTTCATATTCTCTGTGGCCAACATGAGGAATAACAAGCTGAAAGACATCAGGACAGCATGGAAACACAGCAGGTAATGGTACCTGAGGCATTACAGTGACCATTTGCAGATTTCATTTAATTTAATAGGGCACTCGTATGAGTATTTTAAGTCAAATCAAAGTTATTTTTAAGATAGCAAATTTGTATCAGCTTGTTTTAATAGCTTTAAAAAAAACTGGCTGATAACTTTCATAAATATAAAAACTTCAATAGCTATCACAAGAAAACTCTTCTCTGTTCCACAGATTCTTCTTTGGCAAAAATAAAGTCATGGTGGTTGCCTTGGGTAAAGGAGAAACGGACGAATACAAAGATAATTTACACAAGGTAGGCAAGAGTGGAGTCAAGCTAGAAAATAACATGATATCCCTAATATTGCATTGCTTATATTTGAATTCTTGCAGGTCAGCAAATACCTACGGGGAGAAGTGGGTGTACTATTCACAAACAAAACAAAGGAGGAGGTACAAGAGTAAGTAAGGCTTCATTTCACAGACCATGATTGCAGATATGGTGCATATACATTTTTGAGATTAATGTTCTGCATAGGTATTTCAGTCATTTCAAGGACATGGATTATGCACGATCGGGCAACAAAGCACAGATGGATATAACTCTGGATGAGGGACCCCTGGAACAGTTTACTCATTCAATGGAGCCACAATTGAGGCAATTGGGACTACCCACTGCTCTCAAGAAAGGCAAGAATAAAGTATTTGAATGAAGAAGAAAAAAAAACCCAGACATTTGGATGTAACTGGCATTTTTCCTGTTTTTTCTAGGAGTGGTAACACTGCTGAAGGACCATCAAGTCTGTAAAGAGGGAGACTTGCTAACTCCTGAGCAGGCTCGTATTCTGGTGAGTTCCTGAACATTTAATTTCAGGACATTTGGACTGACAAAAGTACTGTGTTGAAGGTGACCGGTTGTTTAAATTGGCTCCTTTTTGTCTACAGAAACTCTTTAGTATTGAGATGGCAGAATTCAAGGTGCAGATCAAATGTATGTGGAACTCAGAAACAAGCGAGTTCGAGAACTTTGCTGGTGAGGAAGAGTCTATGCAGGATACTGAGGATGAGGAAGATGACGATGCAGAATGAAACCACTGCAAGGGCAAAAGCTTGTATAAATATGTTTTTGTTCCAGTCTTCAACACCAGATGGATATTAATCTTGAAATCCTTCATTGTAATGGCCTGTGCTGCACCTTTGGACTGAATTGTTCAGTAAACTCTAGTGCCTAAGCACTTGCACATGCCCTTTTATGTGTTAAACAAACCTAACAACACAACTGATGCATTGTCTGTGTAAAAAAAAACATTTTATGTAGAGAATTGTTTCATTTTTAATGTAAAAGTTCATATGAACATTTTTTCTCTTGCAGTGTTGTATGTTTTTATTTTTACATTTATACAGTAAGATTTAAGTGTTGTTTACATTAACACATAGGTCAATTGATCTGCCTAAATGCAAAATGCATAATTTCAAATGTGATTTCAGGATAAAGGTTAGGGGAATAGGCTTTAGGAGATATATTCTCAAATGTGACTGATATGAGGGGACATTGTAAGATTTTGGCTCTGTAGTTTAAAAAAAATCTCATCGAAAGTAGTTTGGACACTCATGGGCTACAAGGTTCCAGGCTTCATTGAAAGCAGCAACAACTTTCTCATCAAGAGGACCCTCTTCTGCGGCCACCAAGTTCTGCTGAAGTTGTGCCATGTTTGACATGCCAATAATAACTCCATCCCCAAGATCACCCTGAAATGCAGATGATGTAGCATTAATTAGAAAAATGTTTATTATTATAATAACATTGTCCAGTTTTGAATCTGTAACTTTAGATACACAACAAGGTCAATATGCACAAGTCCCATGAGCTACAAATCTTTAACTGGCCATCAACTGACATATTTGATAATAAATACTATAAATGTGGGATGGTTAAACATACCCATATGATGCAAAATTTTTATCCCTAGAGAACTAATCTTAGAATTATATTGGTAGGAGGGCCTGGTAGCTCAGTGGTAAAGCAAAGGGTTGGGATGCAGATTTTTGGCACGAGTTAAATGAAATTTAAAAGTTAGGGCTTTAAATTAAAGTAAGAAAATAAACAGTTATCCAGGGCAATATATAAAGTATTAAATAATTTTAGTCATTTAAAATGCAAAGTGCTTGACCAAGACTATCGCCACAATGCTGACGTATACTGTATGTTGTAAGTGTAGCAAAGACAATCTCGGCAGTTGTCTTTGTATATTAAAAAAAATACAGATTTTTCCCAAAGTAAGCTGTTGAACTTACCTTTTCCCTAAAAGTTAATATTTCTAATATTCTTATGTACCATAAACCAGTAGTAATACACATTGTTAACTTGTCACTGTATGCACAGTAGGTACCTTAAGTTGGGAATGGTGGTACATCCAACGCATAGCAGCTGAAGTCAGGTGTGGTTTTTCTGAGCCATACACAGTCTCCAAGGCCTTTAGGACCACATTTATAGCCTGGAAATGACTTTGGTTCCAGTATCTTACAAACAAAAGCATAGTCAAAGTTACTTTAGGTACTTTATAAACTCTGCAGATAGGATGCAAGATCATAAAAACTATTGCAAAACCACAAAAGAAAAAGCTCCTTTACCTGTCCCTGTATGTCGCAGCCCAGTTGTTGCCAAAGAATCGTCCTTCGGGTTGGGAACCATCTTTGTCTTCATAATGATACTTCCCGGTAAGAAGGCCACCTGTTAATGAGTGGTAATGTAAGAATATATGTACTTAAGTACTCAATGCTGGCACTCAGTTAAATGATTTTGATGCCACATTGAGATGTTTTAAATAATTTTAAAACAAGACTAAGGGTCCACACTCTAATTATGAGCTCTAGAGGGCTTTATTTAAGGCAGGTTTTAATTTTGAGGATTGAACTATATCAAAAGTGATTACAATTCATTAACAGTAGGATATGGATGTGTGCGCTACATTTTGGTAAATGGGAACTGCAAGATGTGACACAGAAGGCAGATAATACCTGCTAGAGGATTGTATGCATAGAATCTCATTCCATAGTATCTCAGACACGGCAGCAGCTCTGTCTCAACTTGTCTTGTAGTGGCATTGTACATTCCCTGTGAAAGGTTGTAAAAGTCTAATTTAGAGGGTGTAGAGATTTTTTAAAGAGATCAAATCAAATTGTGCTTAACAAAGAGCCAGAAATTTAGATCAAGGACACATTTAAGTGAGTTGGAAGCAGTATTGGGGTTTCTCTTTGGTTGATGCTACTCCTACAGCAATCCTGCAGAGGCAGTTGTACAAAAGGTTTGAATTTCCACCCAGCTTTGAGCAAGTAAGCGTGAATTGAATATATGTTTAAAACCATAGCTACTCATTTGGAGGGTTGCAGCATGGACATGTGCTGAGCAGCATTTTAACCCCAGATGATCGATATTAAATGAAACCACAAAATAGTTACAAAATGAGCCACAATACCTGATAAACAGTAGGAACAATCCAGTTGTTGTGTCTGCAGTTGGACACAATTTCAGCCACTTCCCATGATGCATAGTTTGACAATCCAAACTCTTTGAATTTCCCCTGAATATCGTATTTAAACATTAAATCATGACAGCCACAGTATTATCAACTGAGTTTAAACTCTCTAAACTGCAAAAATATTTTAACTGATAGAAAACAAAGTCTCTGATCTGTTAACCTCTTTATGGAGTTCATTGCAGGCCCTGAGAGTTTCTTGGATGGGCGTTTGGTGGTCAGGGGCATGGAGGTAAAAAAGGTCCACACAATCAGTCTTTAGCCTCTGAAGGGACGTTTCCAGCTGTGAACGGACACTCTGTGGATTCAGAGTTTTGCCATTCCAGGGGTTAGCCTTGGTAGCAATGCTCACTGTCACACAAAACACAAATTTAAAGTAAGACAAACTGAACATTCGGCGCAGCAAATAGAACTGTGCATTTGATTTTTTGCAAACACAAATCCATCCATCCATCTATCCATTATTTTTAGCAGTTATCCTGTTCAGGGTTGCAGGGGGCTGGAGCCTGGCTCAGCTGTCATTGGGAGGGAGTCGGGCGACATCCTGGACAGGTCACCAACACAAAGAGGCTTATGAAGACTCACTTTCACACTTACACTCAATTATGTTAGTGATGATCGGGGCTCCATTTTCATTATCCAGCCTTGCACACTAAAGGCACATAAGTTACCTTCACAAGAGAAGCATACTGAACACACTTTTAGATCAGCTTGGCCAATGTACTGTAGCTCAGTTAAACTACATTTGAAAGACAGACAAATATTCAGATTTAAGATAATAGTATTATTTTTATTTTTTTGCAAATGTTTGTTACAGTAATTTAAATATCTGCAAAGGGGGAACTACACCCAAATATATTGCTTATAAATGTGTACTGTCCACATAGCCACGTACCATTTAGTACGCTGTTTATGCAAGACCCCCTACTGTGTCTAAAAATCCAATATTTGTGAGCTGGGCATTGAATATTCAGTTCATTTGGTTGGCGTGCGGTGATGCTACTTTAACAAGTTATGAAGATTGCTGAGTTACTTTCTGGTTGAAAATAAACCCATCTTGTGTACTGGGAGTCAACTGGGGCCCGGTGACAAGCGACTGCCCTGAGTTCCTGTAGGACGTTAAACCCATCCATGAGCTTATCAATGGAAAAGTTAATAAAAACCTACGTGTAATGTTAGGCATGGGAGAGAAGGAGGGTTTGGTCATTTCTGATCATTTCCCATAATTCCATGTTGGTGCCAACCGCCAACCTGCAGGTACATTTACTAATGAGCGGCAACTTGGTTGGACAGATCACTTAGCTGTTACAGGTTTGGCTTCCTGGTCATCAGCTGTATGGAAGCTTCAGATATACCTGTTTTAGGGAGATTCATCCCCCCTATGATCGCTTCTGACTTCCCATCTGTGTACATCAAGGCTGTGTCCAGCTGGTTGTGCCCCCTGTCTAGGAAAGCCTTCACCATCTCCAAGCTCTGCTCGGCGTCGGCGCGACCACCGAACGCCATAGTTCCCAGCAAGGAAACTGGCCGTTGACCCTGGGACATGTTTCGACAGACCACGAGCCGCGGTGAATGTATGAGCACGACTTTCACGTTAATCGGACTCTGCAGGAGTGTGCACCGTCTCAGTGTGTTTAAAATCCGCTGCATGCTACTGTACAGCAGCGACGGATTCGACGGAGGGCAAAGGTCGTGTTGTAGGGGAGCGTCGTAAAGTTACTTTACCGCGTTAAAGCGAAACACGCACTGTAACCCTACTTGGCTGTTTGTCTTATCTGTTTGCTTCACTTCATCTGACCCAGTACAAAGTTCGCTTTCTGTGACGGCTTCCTGTTTCAGACGTGAACGTTAATATTGATTTTTTTTTTTTTTTCGTAGCGTCATATGTAGGGCACTTGTCACACCTGGTGCACTGTGTAAAATTAATTTTAAACCGCTAGGTGTCAGCAAATCACCACCCATTAAACAATGATGGTCTCACCGGATTCTCCTTCCTCTGGCAATGAGCTCGGGCAATGTAGTCCAGGTGACAGACGCGTGTATGTGAGATGTTTGTTATCTGCTAATATGCAATTTGCCCCCGGGGCAAACAGTATATGTGAAATAACATTACAGGCTATTGTCACAGAGACAATCGTAGGTGTAAATGTTCACGTCACTGTTGTGGCAGCCATTGTTTTGGCTGCTTAATTGTGATTGTAAATCTGAAGGTTTCACGTTCCAAAGCTGTGAACGTTTAACTACGCAAGATGACTTTGGCAAAATACCTTCATTTTCATGTTTTTGTTTAGGTTGATAGACTAGATCTGGGGCAAAACAAATCATGAACTTGAATATTGTTTTTATGGATGTTATGAAAACATACCAAACTATGTTTTTGAAAAATTTGACAATGATGCCATTTCGTTGGTTTCTGATTAATCGCCATTTAGTGAAGATTCATTGTTAACATAATCTGCTGACATATTGGGAGTTGTGCTGATTGCAGCAGCTGTTTGAGGAACCCAGACTTTGTTACAAAGCATATGGCTGATGCAAAGTGTGCAAAAGCCCCGTGGGCTCTAATGCGAAGGACCAGTAAATGTACAATGTGAATTAAAATAATGTGTTTGGCAATTTGCACCATATTGTGTTATGGAAGGATCACGTGTTATAAGTCCTTATTTAGTTCATGTATTTTTCTTCTTGATGTATTCGGTCAGAGTCAGCAAGAAGGTAATCTCCATAGTCCTACCTGCCTCCTGCATGGAGGTACCACGTGCTGTGTGTGTGGGGAAGTACTTCAATATGCAGAGGATGTGGGGCCAATTTAGGGTCCACAGAGCAGGTTTCCAGACGCCATGGTGTACAGGGTGCATAAATTTACTGAGGAAAAAACCCCCAAACAAATTTAATCACTAACTCTGTTTTAGGTGGTTGCTGTAGAAGTTGGTTGCATACCCCCACTTGCATACCGCAGCATCTTGCAGGAGCTCTATGTCTGAGAACCTCATCTGGTTAAAACAGAATATCATGTGTTTTTCGGTTGGTTGCAGGGACAAGGGCGACCCAAGAGTCTTTGGGGGGGGTCATGCACACACCTGTATGCAATGAAAGCTCGGTTTAGTGAGCAGCAGTAGTCGGTTCTGGCGGCGGACCCCATGACCCTTTGCCCCTGCACAGTGACCACTATCTCCTTCCTCAACTCTAAACATCTTCTGTTGCTCTACAGGAGAAATAATACCACAAAACAAATGAACACCGCATTGTTGGGGTGGAAAAAATAATGTAAAAGGTCTGTAGAAACTTCACCGCCGTAACAAACGATAGCGCACCAAAGTAAGGTAGGATTAAAAATAAAATAAAATAAAGGTTTGACTTTTAAAGGTCCCTGGAAACTTGACGTAAGAAAAACGTTATTTTTATATTGTAATTTTACTGCGCGGTTACGACTACAGGATGTATTGGGTGTATTTCAGGAGCTGCTGAAGCCTTAAATAACAGATTGCCCTCTTAGCGTTCTCCTCCCCCTAAACGAATGCCACCATTACCAAGTCAATGGACGGGGGCAGAAAGCGCTCAGCCTCCACGAGGTCTTCCCCCCCCAAGTCCAACATCCGCAGCGACGAAGGTGAGCTGCAGTTTTCAGTCAGTGTCTCCCACCGGCCGGGAGCGAGGAAACAACACTGCATGTGATGGCTTTATCATTTTTGGGTAGCGTTGGTCTTTTCCAATCCACGGTTTCTTTACGAGTCACCTTAAATTGACCATTCGATTCTTTTTAATTTTTTAATCACTTTTGTTAGGTAATGGCGTTATACTCATGAATAAGTTCGCGAATAGTTTACAAAAACTTTAGTCTAAATCAAGACGAGGAAGATGAGTAGTGTTATTTTTCCTTTTTTCCTAATATTAATTATAGGAGCTCATGCGCTGCGTTATGACAGCAACAACAATCTCCAGCCCTATATGTGAGTACCCGTTTACTATGTTTGGTTACTATGTTTATTACCACCTTCATTTGATTGCTTATTACAACTGTCTTTTTAGGGATGATGTTTTCTCTTAATCCCACAGCCTCACACTTTAATTGTAGTCTGAGAACTATTCAGCTGCTGGTTCACCTGTATATGCATAAACCTGTGGCAGATGAGGCAGAAGCAGGAGTCTCGTGAAGTGTTTACCTCTTGTTTTCAAAGCTATCACAAAGTTGCTACATGACAGATCTGTTTTGGTTTTTTTATGCTGGGAGTCAATTTAATGTTTTGCACTTTAATCATGGTCTTTATTGGCACCTTCATTGCAATGGTATCACTGTAATTTACAAAATTACATATTAGCTCCTCGTGGATGGTACTGCATTCCCGGATGTCAGAAGCTGTTCGTATTTAAGCCCCTTAAAGTGAGGAGCTGGTCAGTTTAACAGGTATTTTAAACCCCAACATTATAAAGTTTGACTTGTGTGAGAAGAGTTCATCAGGTACATGCAACTAATGTTAACTTATTTTGCACTCACTGTGATAACTTCGCTTTCCCTTAGTCTGATATTGCAAAGTTAAATAGATTTGTTTATTTCGTTGAACACTCATTTTACATTCAGCTGATACAAGCTGATATGTTCTTTTATCAGAGGTAATTGTCAGTTTTTAAATTGTCAAGGGGTATGGAAACTTCAACAATGAAGGGGGGTCTGGTGGATCAGTGGTAGCGCATTAGATTGGAATGCAGCAGGCCACGGGTTCGAATCCCACTGGACCAAGTTTGGCTCTGCCCAGCCACCAAGGGTGACCCTCTCGCCGGTCCGAGCTCGGAAAAAAATTGGAGGGTTTCAGCAGAAAGGGCATCCGGCATTAAAAAAGTCTCATGACAAATCATTATTTTACTAGAATGTTTTTTTTACATTTCCTGACAAACCTGGCTTGCATCTAAAAGTTTTTGATGTCTGGTTATGATTTTTACTTTTGTTTGCTTTGAGTGGAATGTTTAAAATAAAGCAGCTCCCCACATGCCACCCTTAAAATAGTTTTTGGTACCACATTTCTCATAAATAAAATGAACTACCACAGTAATCCTGTTCTTTGTAGCTCAGCCTTCTGAAAGGAGATGCATTAGGTATTCCTTAAAGTATTAAAAAAAATAAAATGCCAAAACTTGATGTATAAGCAGATTCACACCTCAACACAGATATCTTGTTGACCACTAGAAAGTGCCTTATGCAATTCATGTCCATCTATCTAGTAATTACATTGCATACATTGCTTCACTCACATCTGTACATTTGTAAAATACTGGCCAACAGTTTGACATTAAGTATTTTGCCACTGTATTTGTTCCAGGCCCAATGTGTGTGTGGAGAGGGAGGTGAAACTAGTTGCCCAGAGGCAGCCGTGTGTGCAGGCATTCACACGCATGGTTAAAGTGTGGAAGCAAGGCTGTGCGGGACAGCCATGGTGCATGGGATATGAGCGAAGGTGAGTAACAAACATCATGCTCCTCCCTTTCATAGCCAAAACCTCCCGTAGTACTGTTCTCATACAAACACTCTCAAATTTACCTGCAGGGATTCTGGTGCTTTGATGATTAAGCCCTGGCTACAGCAAATCATTAATGATGGGTTTTGAAGTTTCTAAATCATGCAAATGTTTTTTTTTTTTTCATGAGCATTCATTTAACTCCATTTCCAAATAGTATCTAACAGGGTGTGATCTTAATCCCTGATCTCCTCTTTCCTCTTCATCTTTCTCACTCTTGTTCTGTAATCACAGTTTTGAACCTCTCATACAGTTAAGTGTAAGGTGTAGCCCCTCTTCACCAGGGTTACTATCTACTTAACACACAGTCTCTGCTGCCAACATTCCTTTGAAGAATGTCTTAGCCTATCTCTGAGTCAATTTTGGGAGTTTCTCACTGTGCTGATCATGCTTGCTTTCTCACCATTATTTAACCATGTTACAAAGTTGAAGGCAGCTTTGAAGGCAGCCTAGACCACAATTACTCAGCGCAAACAAAGTGTGTTTCCATGGTGTAATGACTAGGGCAATGAGTGGGGTCCTAAAAGTAGAGGGATGGGTAATGTTCTCTGAAGTCTGCCAGTCGCACACTAAAATGGTGCCTTAAATGTCTAGAAAAATGTTTTCTGAACATTAGGTTATCTTCATTTTTGTAAGAGTTGTGTAATCATATTATATTGATACTCAACAGCAATAAACATTAGGAATATGTGCAGAACATTATGCGCATGTATCGAAGTGCATAAGGTACAAGTGCATAAACTTATGTTTAATTGTGTAATTGTATTGAATATGTATGCTACTATTTCACAGTTAACTACCAGAAAAACTCTTGCATGTTGACAGTTCTTATAATTCGTTCTTAGTTTCAGATTTTTATTATATTTTACATTTTTAACATGTTGGATTAAAAGTATTTTTAAAAATGTTTGTTAAATTAACAGGACAGCATACTACACAGCATACAGACAAGTGTACAGACAGGATTATCATACTGTGTACAAGTGTTGTCCTGGATGGTCTCAACTTAATGGAGAAGCAGGATGTCTGTATCGTAAGTATTCACATTTACTGGCATTGTTTTTTTTATTTTTGTTTTGTTTTTTATAAAAACAAATTTTAAAATGTATTGATCTCTTTGTTCAGAACTCACAAAATATCAAGGCAAGATAATTTACTGTGAGGCAATATGGCTTTGTCTGACTCAGCAGGAAGATGTAGGCTTCAAACGTCACCTCTCCATTGGGACAGAGCTCTGAATGAGAGGTTTTTCAAAAAAAGGGGCCAAACGGGGTCAAGAGGTGCCCATTCAGACTCCTCAGCAGATGTTGTCACTCAGTGCCATGTCTGCAGCACTTGTGTGTCCCACAAGGTTTAGTTGTGTATGCTGGGAAAGAATCTTAAGTGTTGACATTTGCTCTCAGATTGGATTTGTGTTGTATCTTGTTCTACACTTTGTTTAAAAAAAAAAAAGTCACAACATGAGTGAGGTCATGACTCTGTAGTGCTCTTGTAATTTATGATAGTCTTTCTGAAGGTTAATGTTTGCTCAGGTAAACATTGCAGCTTCAAATTTTCCCCCTTTAGCTGTGGCCCCATGTTTCAATCTTAGATTTCATTCACAGCTATATTGAGTTCTTATTCCTATCCTGAGGTGTGCATGACAGTTATTGATATTTGCAGACGATCACAGGGAAGGTGCCCAAAACAATCCCCGTCAGCTGTTGGTGGGGAGACCTGCTTTGCAGAAATGTACAAAGATAAACAAATATGATTCTCCCCATTGTGACTCCAATCCACAGCTCCATGTATGGACAAGTAGTGGTCCTGGTCAAACCGGGCCTGCTAGCAGCTCATCTCGTAGTGACTAAGCTCGGTTTCACACCACAGAGTCCAAGAAGCCTCCTTTGATGGGATTTTGCAGTTGGCGATCAAGATCGCATAAGCTCCATAGGCAGACACTTGGCAAAGCCTTCCTGTAAACACTTTGTCCATTTCTGTTAGACTGACAAAGTTCCCACTTCCTTGACCCGGCCTGGAAACACTCAGAGGACAGGCACATTACTCTCCTACTTTCTGATAGAAGGCTGCAGTGGAGAGTGGGTGAAGATCTTTTGGATGTGCCTGCCATTTGTGTCTTATTATAGCATCTTTGCTTTCTTCAAAGAGTTCTTTGTTTCCAAGGAGAAGGTTGCAGTATTAAATTATACAAGGCAGCATGACACGGTCTTCTCTTAGAGGAACATGTCTTAGACATTCCTCAGGACTGCTCGGTATTTCCCCTCACTTTTGTAGATTGGGGGGGATTTTGTTTCCCTTTTCGTGTGACGACGGCTCTCTTCAACAAGAGGCAGAGCTTTTATCTCCGTAACCAAAGACGTGGCAGCACTTTGAGATGGGACAAACTAATCACCCTTTCTGAGCCATTGAACAAGGATAAAAGGAAGCTCACACCACAACCCCCCTCCCCCACACTTCTACACATTACTATCTGTACTGTACCTCAGTCAGCACAATGCAATCAGTGGAGCTGTTTTCAACAGTACATCCAACATCCAAAAGGAATAATCTGCTTTCCAAAATGTACAGCTTTAGCAAATCCTCTGAGAACCCCCAGATGAGGGAAAGATGAGAATGCTTTGTGATGAGTGTGATTTAGAGTCTGACACTTGAGTTTTTTCCTTTGACTCTTGTCGCCTTCCCTCTTTTGTTCTCTCTGTGCTGTAAAAAAAATGCCAGTGTAATGTCATTAGGCTAATGACCTATGTTTATTGTGAGCCAAAGAAGAAGAATTGGGGGTCTAATCATGTAGGTACAGCACACAAAGTGGGTGCAACGTAAATAATTTGTCCTTACTTTAGTTCACCTGTGTTTTTCTTCATCTCCATATACCTATCTTATAAGATTCTTTATTCCAGTTAATGGTTGATGCTCTCCAGCATTCTTTGCTTAGTGTAATTAGTAACACATTTGGAAAAATAATTTACCACAATACTGCAGTGTGTGTGTGTGTTTCTTTTCACATTTTATTCTAATATTTTCACCCCTTCCTCATGTTTTCCTTTTTTATTTTCCTTTTTTTTTTAGCTTTTCAGGCTGCTATTATCTAATTAGGAAGATTTGAGTTTTCCATTGACACAAAAGCATAGATTTAGAAAAATGTAATCAGGTTTCCGGTGTTTGAGGTAAAACTACTGGAGACCAGAAAATGGTTGATATTTTTTACTTTACTGATTTTCAGAGTCATTTGTAATTAAGATTGATGGAGATTATTTTCATTAGAGCCAATATTCAACATTTTCCAATACATCTATTCAACTTTTTGACAATACATTTAATGACTTCTTGTTCTCAAAAGGTAGTCAGTTGAATTGTGAAGACAGGATCCTGTGTTTGAACCTTCAGACCCCCAAGTGCAACTGAAGTGACTTTTGTGTTTTTGTAAAGGTTCCTCTTGGCTCTAAGACCAACTGGTTGTCCTCAAGTTGAAGAGCTTATCTTGGTGATGGCGATTTCCTCCTCTTTAAACATTTAGAGCGCACCACTCAGTCAACCAGTTGACTCTTTTACCTCAGATAATAGCCTTCGGCCTGGTAAAGGATGGATGGCTTTAGATGGGAGAGGAACTGAATATATGTTGATTGATGACAACAATGAGCTGTTTGACAATAGATCCTCCAGTTTGTCATCCTCGTTAACTTCTGAATAGGAACTCGGCTCATTTTATGGTTAGACGAGGCTTGTGATGGTAGCCTGTGAAATAGGCCCAGTAGCTGGAGAAAGAAGGAAATGGCCCTCTATTTGTGGGTGGGCTTTTAAAGTGTGTGTGTGTGTGTGTGTGTGTGTGTGTGTGTGTGTGTGTTATGGTATACAGCAGCAACTATGCCAGTGGTCATGGGGCCAACATTGTGCATAGCTAAGCAGACAGACCCAGGCAATTACACATACAGAAATCAACCAACTATACATAATGTGGTGTAATTTAGGTTGTTTGGTCTGTCTAAATGCCAAATATACTGATCTACTGAGTAACTTTCAGTTGAAGGAAGTGTACTGTATTTAAAGATGATTTGGATGTTTGTGGAACTGCTGTCAAATGGAGAACTCCATGAAGATTCACGTTTACGTCACAAATTAAGGTTTGTGTGACACCGTCGTTTCTAGCTGGAAGAATGCGATGAGAGCAGATTGTAATATTGTGATTATTGAGGTGTTTTACATGACATGACGTTCAAGATCTGCACATCAAACACAATGACTACATGGGATGACTTTCTACATTGTGACCATGATGCAGAAATTAGTCATGGTGGCCAGCTTGCTTGAAGTACAAACTGATGCTCAATCCTGACTTTAAGCAGACACGACAAGCTCATACTTCCTAACACTTATGTTTTTGTTCAGAAAATAGTAATGGAATCTATTTTTAATCCAAATAACCAGTCTGAGAAAGAAAATTCATTGTTGTACCTTGTTGCCCATAAAAGCAATGTGTGCTCCATGATACAGCAACATCCACTTGGATAGAAATGTCAGCATTTTACCCCCTATTTGGAAGTGAATGAATGTACATGGTATGTTATGAAATAATCATAGGATAAAGGAAAAGTTCCAGATTTATCTTGCATTTAAAGACCTTTCTTCTAAACAGTGTTTTGGCTCTTTGCAGGTCTTTGTGTATGTCAGTTACTTCAAATTTGGTCTCCTCTTAGTTGCACTCTGGAGGCTGAACGGATCGATTGAGCCCAGTCAACACAGGGTTGGTCATCTCCTTCAGAAACTGTAAAGGTGACACCTGTTCACTGGCTTTCAGTTTCTTCTGGGAGTTGCTGAGCTCTGCTTTGTCCATTTCTGCTAATCCTCTTGGAAGGTGTCTTTGTGATAGAGTTGAGGCATCCACAGCAACAAAGTAGTAAGTGTTATGCTCAGCTGCATGCCGCATTAAGGAATTATTTCATGGAAAATTAAGTAGTGTTAGGGCCCTGGTTAGCTGCCAAAAAAAACAAATGTCTCAAATCTCAGAAGGGGGCATTTACTACCCTTAAGTGACTCTAAGAGACACATGACATTCTTCTTTGTTGCTAGTGATTCAGTTTAGCTGATTTTGTTCGGTAGTTTTAACCACAGTTTAGGAATGTCTGATAAATTTGTGCTTAAGCGATTGGTTGGAATTCTTTGTGTTCAATTAAAGCTGACCATGGAATAATGCTTTTGCTTTTTCACATGGATTGCTTTCACCACATTCCACAAATTCCCTCACATTGGATAATCACAGTAGGAATTATGTTGTAACTGTTGAAGTACTACAGTGTGTTGTAGTAGCCACAGAATCTTGTGGAACAAGTCCTCATTTAGAGCTGACTGAATAGTGATGTATTGTCATAGTGTTTAGTTTGTCTGTGATATTTGAAAGTGTTGTGTGGGAGGCAGCAGAAGGGTGTATGTGTGTATGCGTCTCTCTGGATGGTGTTGAATGTTCAGCAGGTGTTTGTGGATGGAGCCAGATGTCATGCGGATGTTGAGACTGAACACTATTCTCCAAGGAGCCCTTTGAATCTGCTGACGAACATTGATGAAATTAGTCCGGCTCAACTGTGAATTATTAGAGATCACTGCTTCATGTCCAGCTTCGCTGTCTGGATAAATTATTCCTACTTGGCTGATATGATACAGTTGCAGCTACACTGTAGATACACTTGAACCAGCCCATTAAATTTTTCGCACCCTGAACTATCTAAGCGCATTTCCTTGGAAATATTTTTATTGAACATTCAGATGTGATTAGAGCAAGTTAAACTGAAACTGGCTTACAGAGAAGGTCTCCAACATTATATGAGGAATGACTGTGCATTTAAATTCCTCTTGTGATTAGCTGGACCCCACCCCCCCACCGTCAGTCCTAGTGTTGACATGTTGCCAGTCTGGATGAGCATCGAAGCAGCAATAGACATCAGTCCTCAGGACCTGTCATCACTACACACTGTACTCTGCTAAGCAGAGCACAAATAACAGACTTAAACAGCTGTGTCTTACTTCACTTTGATATTGGCCTCATAACTCATCGGTTAAGCAGACAGTGTATGGAATGTGACTGGGCACCTCCGAGATGGATCCACATGTTGTGATCCACCCAGTGGCTCTCAACTGTTAATACTGTCTTGGATTATTTGAAATTCACAAGCCTGAGCAGTTTGACTTGTATGACCACCGTGCCACTGGCTACAAAAGGTAGCCCTGTTGCTTTCTGACCCACCCAGAAGACAGTGATTAAAAGTTCCCTTAATCAGTGCAGGTCATTCTTAGGTAACATTCTCTAGTTGTGCTATAAAGATGCCTCTTAAGTCATACAAGCTGCCACTTGTTGCAATACACAAATTTTATGAAAATGGAGCCTAGATTATTTTCTTTCCTCTTTAGTCAGTAGCCGATGATAAAGCTTTGATAGAAAGGGTCAGTGTTTGAAACTGCAGATGTTGACATCTCATAAATAACAGCCAGGTGTCCCTGCCCCACTCGCCAGATATTTATGTCTTTCTTCTCTTACCACCTTGTCTGTCCACACGGATATGCAGCGGTGTGCAGCTACGGTGTGTGCTTTAATGGGGGCCAATGCAGAGAGGGATCCACCCAGCTTTGTGACTGTCCTGCAGGGTTCAATGGACCCAGCTGCCAATACGGTGAGTAAAAACATCCGTACTTTGTCATAGTCAATTCTACTATTGGACCATTTTTTGAAATGGTCACCCAGCACCCTGTAAAGCTGTTGTCTTTAACTATGTCCACTTTTCTTCACTGTCAATGGAAGCACTGTGAAGAAAATGGCCACAGTAAAAGCTGGAATCATGAAAACTGTTCAGATTGATTGAAACTGATAGCAGCTTGTCATTTAAAAGAAATTAAAAACACCTTTCTTGCGCATTGCCGGAGCCTGCAGTCCTGATCTAGTTCAGTCAGCTCCCCAAACCACCTCACTGGACTAAGTGAATGTCGTTTATTTTCATTGTATAGGAATCTCCTTACATCAGCAATTTGCCCCTTTAGCTGTAGCTCAAGTATTTTATCAGCGACTCCATTGTTGGATTTGAGCTGTTGAAGTTACACAGTAGAGGATTCTGTTGTTTTTCTGATAACGCCACAGACAGGAAATTCCTGTGTGTGTGTTGATGTTGTACTAGAATCATCCATCTCTAACTCAATTAAATCCTCTAGGTACAATATAGTTTGGTGCATGAGACAAGTTCAAAATGTTTGGACATATGAAAATCCTGGTTATTGGACAGAAAGTCACGTGGTCAGGATTGACTTTTAGGCAAACTGTCCAGCATCTCCCGTGTCAGGATTGCTCAAGTAGAATATATTCACTTTCTGCTTGTGTATAATAGGGCTTATGATCAATGCTTTAAACTTCTCCATATGATCAGATTTCTCTGTTTTAGCTAACCTGCCTTAATTACCTGTCCAGCTCAGCTTAAGTATATTGGGTACCACATATTTAGGACATGATAATTCTAATGGAGACCTTTTGAAAAGATTGATTCGACAGTTTAAACTTGTGTGCTAAAATTGTACTTGTAGCTGTTTAAAATAGAATTGTGCTCTAATACTTAGTATAGAGAGGTGCTGTTTTTATTTCCTTTTTTTTAAACACATCAGAAATCAAGTGAAAGTACCTCTTTCCTGCACCTTTAGCTTTAGAAATGGAAATCCTGCTACTATAATGAATATAAAAGTTACATTGACATATGTTGTGTTTCCAGTACAGATGCAAGCTACTTTGCTTTTTTCTTTGAATAAACGGTAGCATTTAAAGTATTGAATACAGCCTTATGAATTGTGTATATTGGCCCGTTGCTTTGTTTCCACTAGCCTCATTATATTATACAGTATGTGCTTTGTCAGTGTTGCTGTCCCCAATAAAATGGCCAATTAGTGTTCCCGTCCATATAATTTTTGCTTTCCTTCAGCCTCTGATCTGTACTAGTGGATAGCAGTGCAGACATCACTTCACTCTAACATTTACCCACCGTTTAATCACTTGAGCTTGTTCTCTGCAGAATTCCACTGGAATGGCGTGTGATGATAACCCCTTGAAATACTTTTGATGTGGTATGTCCACATTTGTATATAGTAATTGGCATTTGTTTATGTTGTTCAAAGGAGCCAATTAGTGCCCCACTCTCAACAGTTGTCTCAGTTGTCATCTGTTTTTGTTGTTTGTCAGTAATGTACACAACAATAATTACTATGCTTGTTGTTTTTTTACTTTGTGGCAAAGCTAGGACTGGTTGCTGGCGTGTGTAGTCATTTTGTAGTCCCCCCCCAAAGTCATGCAATATGAACATTTAAAGGTTACAGAATTTGACATGACTGATCTCACTGTACTGTCCTGAGGGGAGGTGATGTGTAGCAACATTTGAATCAAAATGTGGTGACTTTTGGATTTGTCACTGTAAAGTCATTTACAGTCCTGATGGAGCGTATTTAATTATGGAGAGAGCATATTTAATATTTGAAAACAGATTCCAGAGTTTAAGTCCAAATACTAATTTACTATTACTAATAATATTGAATGTAAATTGGACTTTTTACAGAACTAACAATCATTTTCTGAAACTGTAGGTACTTGTGCAGCTAATGCTGCGATGATTTGTCTGGTTTTTGCTCTGAAGGAATTTTCAAACTCTGTCTTGCCTATATTCACTGGGATTTAGTCACTTGGTGCCTCATGTACTCGGTATCCAGCCTGTCATCAGCAGACAAGTGGTATCCTCTGGGATCAACAGCTTCCAAGCCTTTTAGACCTCTGGCAGGACAGATGTCTTCATACCAGCTGACATCTGGTCTCAGCCACAGACACAAACAGAAAGGCAGATGCACTGCTTTTAACATAAAATGTTACTGTCTTAGGAACCTTAGTAACCTTGAAAAATATCTGAAGGCTGCCTTGCATATGAGTGTTAATGAAAAACTGATTACTTTATAACTAATACTTATAGAGTTATTTGACACTGTTTAAGTCTTTGTTTAAACACTATCAGAGCTGTGAGCTCACTGAAAGAGCTAATTCTGTGTTCTAAGTTCTAAACCATAAGCCCATATCTTGGCTGAGTATGGGGTCATTGCAGTGCCAGGAGGGCCAGCTTGTTCAAGACATCACTCAATATGAATGCTGATGGGAGCTATCATTATTCTGTAATCTTTGCTTCAAAGCAGACTCCCTGACGTGCTCTCTCAGCCAGCTTAACTTTGAAGCTTTTGGTTGTTTCAAACTACATTAGTTGTTACTGGCTGAAAAGCTGTTTGTACCTCCAAGAGTGTGGCTGGGTCAAATTAAGCATCATAGTTTGCTAAATATATGTAAGGTATGGTATTATTATCAAAAATACATTACATTTAGAAACTGACATGAAAATATGACATTAAAATCTTTAGAAACTGAGTCATTTTGTTAATATGAAAAACAATTTGAATAAAATACACATTATTTTACTGTGAAACTGTATTGTTTTGTGGCGTGGGACATGAACCAACCTTACCACAGTTAAGGGCAGAGATTTAATTTACTGTGCTATTTACAGACCAATATTCTATTTGAATCATAAAAATGTTGCTCTCACTTTAAAGGTACAGTAACAACAGTAATAATAGGTCGTTGTTTTGCATATGAAGAGTGTGGGGTGGAGCAATGCAATTATTGATAAATTTAGCTTGTTAGATTTCAACAGATTAGCCAGTATAGAGCAGTTTATGTCTGACTTGATCACATCTTTTTTGGTTTTCATTTTTTACTGTGTATCTAGAATTTTCATGTTTCCATATTTACATAAGATGGGAATGAGTTTGCATGGTGTAGCCTGCAAGTGCGATTTCAGATGTTACTTTGCACTATCCCTTCGCTAATAGCTTTCCTTCTATGAAATTACCATGTCCATTTGCCTGTTATAACCTGCCTTCTTGTCACTCCTCCTCTCATATTGCACATGCAGACATGGTAAACTCTCTTCAAACTGGTCATGGAGGGGGTTCTGCAACTGATCTGTGCTTGTTGAAGTAATGTGTGTATCTCTCCTGCTGGCAAATGTGTTTTTTCTGTGTTACATGTTTATTATGCATGGGAAGTGTTTTTTTTTATGTTTACAGGGAAACATATGGTGTTTTCTCCTAAAAGCTTAATTAAGCTGATTTATGTGACAACAGTGACTTTTCCTGTCTCCTTCTTCACTGACTATTGCAAAAGAGCAGAAAGGTCTAAGGTTAAGCCACCATGTGGACCCAGTCTGTGGCTAGCAGACTGGAACATCCATGGCTAGACTCACTGCTAGCACAGCAAGGTAACTGCTGCTAATCGAACCCTGACAGGAAGGAGCAGCATTGATACGATTTGTGTCTCATGTTGGGTGCAGAAGAGAGAACACCTTTTACTGCATGCTGAAACCATATTACACATGCTGCTCTCCCTGGTAACTGATTAGTGAGGAAATACTTATTGAGTTTGCTTTTTCTTTGGGTAAATATATAGTGCATCTGCTCTCCATGTTAGAGGAATGTAAAATGAGAGGTGGTTTCCCAATGCTGGCATTGGGACCCTCCCAATTGAAAAATAAATCCCAGAACCCTGAATTCCATTGAAAGGTTTTTACTTGGGATCAAGGAAAACATTTGAGAAAAGTCGGTGCTGAGCACTTTAGGTGCAAGAGCACCTCCAAATGAAATACACATGCATGCAGTGGTACTTGTAAGATAGGACAGCTGTGTCGATTTAGCAGGGATGTAATCACCCAATTTGACATGGTGTAACCATTGTATCAGGCAAACATTGTGTAGTCTGACCAAGCATTAGTTAAATGTCTAGCCAGAGAAGTGTCATTGACAGTAAAAAACTTTCTTTAACAGAAGAAGCCTCAGAAGATATTGCATGTAAAATGCTACTGATATCTGTAGTATAGTACTGTGGTTTTGAATATTTGATACTCTTCAATCACACACTTTATGTGACTTATGGTAAGTGTTAATCTTTAATTTCAGGCATCTACTCAGAGCTAAATGTGAGCATGAATGACTTTAAAGCCAAGAGACTGTAAAGGTTAATCTGGGCATTAGGTTATAATGCAAACCCCTGTATTACCACATTTCTTTTTTAAGCTGCTAAAATCTGGCATTAGGGCATTAAATAGGAGAAAAGGTCCACTGGCTGGTAATGGGATTGTAAATGTCTACAAGGATCTCAAGCTTGCTAAATTATTTTCAGGGTTTCCCTGTCAGCCCTGTTTAACGGTCAACAACTGTGTACAGGTTGAAGGTGTGCTTTATTTATTCCCCCCTCCCCTCTATCTCTCCCACTGTTTTTACTGTTCTAAAACAGAACACTTGACAGGAGTTGAATTTTTTTCAGTGGGACCATTCAAAGTCACTGAGACGTTTAACTATTTGGAGGTTTAATCCTCTTCTTTTAATATTGTTAGCAGCCAACATAGTGTGACATTCAGAGCAGCTGGAGATGTATGCACTGCTTGGAAAATCAGCAGCTAGTTTTTTATTTATTTTTTGTCCAAAACTCTTCTCATTTCACCTTATTCTTATCCCAAACCTTCCTGTTTCTTGCCAAATGAATGGGATCTGTCAGCACAAAATATTGAGTATTTTTAGAATTTAATAATCTGATGAATATGTTTTAAAATAATAAAATGGATTGTTTGGTCTATAAAACATCAGGTAAAGTCTTCCTCAATTTTCTGTCTGATATCATTGAATGTATTAATTTAGCAATAATTTTGTGTAGAGCAAGAAAAAACAAAAAGCAATAACACTGTAAAGGAGATGAGTTTCTTATTATTTGCATAGGCCCTTAAACTCAGCATTTTTCTAGTGTTCCTCCTTGAAATACTGAGAGATCTTTTGGCTTTATTCTGTGAGTGGGTTTGAAGTCAGGAAAGCTGTCCTTTCTAATAAGAGTGAGGGAGATTCAGTCAGAGGTTGGAGTACACCCCTGCCCAACTACCTGCCATTGCATCTTGCTCAGCACCCTAATCTCTGGTTATTAATCTGAGTCTATCTCATTAGACTTTTTACAGCCTTCCTGATGAAAGGTCACTCCTGGTCATGCTGAAAGAGATGGGATCAAGTTTTTAAAAATTGGCAGTGACAAGAGTTTGCAAAATACAATTAGAGTAATGAGCAGCATAGCCCGGTTTTTTTTTAACTGCCAGTGGTAGCACAGTTCTCATCATCCCTGCTCCATTTTCTATGAATAAAACATATCTCCCTCGGATTATAGTAAACCTGTCTTTGTTCCTCCAATTCAGCTTTTTGTGTATTTCACTTCACCGAAACGTTTAATCTCTGCTCTCTACCCCCTACTGAACAACAGTATGTTCTGTTGTGTATTATGCCCATATGGAAGCCATGGAGCCTTGGAATGTTGATCAGTGCACTTTTTTAATGCACAGCCAGTGTTTTACTGAGGTTTTGTCAGGTGTGAAAACCATATGCTATTCTGAACAAAATGAGAAAGCGGTCAGTTTACATATCAAGGTTGTTTTTTAAAATCTGACTAATGAATCTTGTTACTGCCTGTGGGCTCTAGTTTATCCTTTTATCTTACTGGCTGTCAGGATTTTTGTTTGTTTATAAGAATTTTTTTTACATCTTTAAGATTCTTCAAAATGTTTAAATAAATAATATAACCATCTAATTATTGAAAAACAGTGGTTTGAGAAGAGACCTGAAATCTTCTTAGTCCTAGCACTGTTTCTTTGCAATGCCAATAAAATTGAACCAATTGCTTCTGAAGTAAATTAACTGTATAGTCTTGAGGTTATATATTTAAATGCTGTTGCTTTCAACTTTTAACATCTGTGAAACTTTAATATCACCCTTGAACATGAGGTGGCGGGAGCCCTAATGTTATTCCACCTTTACACTTTGAGCATGACACATTGTCATGTACCTGTTGCCCTGTAGTTAAATGAATGTAGGCAACTTCAGTCTACTAATATCCTGTGCATACCACTGCAGCATATCTCACATGTGACCATGAGGGAGACAGGCTGGGAACTGCAAGTAATTTTTGGATTCCTGCTGGCCTCCATGTGTTGTCTCAGGCACTCAAAACTCCTGGGTCATAGAACAGGTCCTAACTGGTAGAGCACAGACAGCACACGCAAAGGGGTCAAGAGTCAACCCTTTAAGGAGGTCCTTGAGATATTTGTTCCTCCTGTTCATCTCTGTAGAAAATGTTCTGGATACAGTCATATGTTCATGTAGCTGGCCTGCTGTTTTTCTAGGTCACACTCCTAACTCCAAACAGTAGAACTGAGCGATGGAGATCAGAAGCCTGACTGTTCACAGGCCTGTGAAGGAACAAACTTCAAATCATTTGTCTTTCAGACACCTTCTACTATGTGATCATATAACTGTCAAAAACATTCTAAAAAACAAAATTTAGGTTGGCTTTACCAGCATAAAACAGTTTCTGGTTTGAGACAGGCAGCTGGCTCTTAAGAACAGGTTCTCCAATAAATGCAAGTGTGCACCATAAAACAGACAAACATATGCACATACACTTAGATTACCTTGCAGTACAGTGAACTGGATTGACAAAACATGGATTACAGGCATTTTAGACTCAGTAGAGCAGAACTACAACAATGATTTCAGTGTATTTTAAGTTGAACGTCATTTCTTTGTTAAACTTTAAACTAAATGGTCAGGGAAGTAAGCTTTACACACTGTAGAGTCTTTATATCAGACACCACAACTGCCTGTCTGTGGTTTCTTGTCAACACTTTCCTTAGAGAAAAGAGAGAAATGTACAACTGAATTGATGTCACTGGACTGATTCACATAAGAAAGCAAAAAGACTTCAAGATATTTTTTCCCGTTGTACTAATGTAGCAATGGTTTTCTCAGGTTTATAAAGATGCATCGATGGCTGAAGATGCATCAATTTCATTTAGTTTATTTTTCTGAATAATTATTAATTTGAAAACAGTGAAAATGATTAATTTGTATAATGAAGAGTCTAACAAACACCTGAAATGTAAGCACTTATTTATCAAATAAGTTAGAACTTAAATGACAATTAACTGTGAAATTAATAATCAGTCAACTGTAATCCTTGTAGTTTTGCATCATCTTACAATGAAAGTTTCCAGAGAAGAGATGAGCGAATATATTTCTTTAATTTTTATAGTTTGTTTAATGGAAAGTATTTATCCCTGTGAACTCTGGTTGCAGCCTAATTATAAATGTGTATTTTAAAAAGAACCTTTTACTAAAGCAAAGGGAAGCTGTTAAATGCCTACACTGGAATTTCTTTTATAACTTGGTAAAACTTTTTATTCTAAACTTCAAAACACATTATGACTTCATGGAAAAAGAGGTTTGTAAATGGTGGTACAGACATCCAAACATCAGTGGATACACATCATAGTGGTCTGTATGTGGTTAGCTCTTTGTCATTAAATGAGGCTTTTTTTTTTACTGTTTGGTTCCAGGAAAGCCACACCACGTCCGAATGATGGTACCTCTTAACAACAGCTCAGCTGCCATGTTAGCCACAATTACAGGGCTTCAGGAGTAAACCTATACTAAGGTTGCCTTAAGTGAGACTAAAGGACAAAATGATTGGATTCCTAATGCACCATATGCACTTTTCTGCTGAAAGTCAGTGCAGGAGGTCAGAATGAAAGTTTGTTGAAATGTTTTCCCAGAGTGGGCACTTTGACAAGTGGAGTGTGGTCGTCTTTGACACTGAATTATTATATTGTGGCAGCTGTGTTTGGTTACTTGATGAATGAGAGTGGAGCCGAATCACATAATGTCAACTTTGCGGACATCTAGCTGCACATCTGGGCTACTATTGATGTAGCAGTGGAACAGTAGGGGGCAATGTTGACCTTTAGCTAATGCCTTTGAGAGAAGAAGGAAAGAAATAAAATTGTCCTTTTTTTGTATTTTTTTTTTCTCACATTACATCACATCATGATCTATTATGTTTGTTTCCTGTAGCTCAAATGCCTGATCATTTTACTCAGCCATCTCTGATCTGAACAGTCAGTGCTATCAATTTGAGCCATCAGCCCCCCCCCCCCCCCCTTTGTTTTTATTTATTTTTAACAAAATATTTGGCTCTTGAAATGAGTGGATAATATTTAAAAGATCAGCTATGAGGTTTGTGCTATAAATTGTATTTATCATTAGATTGCACCTAAAGCAGAAGACATTAAATATTTAATTGATTACACCTGGCACAACAAATGTGCTGGTGTCTTTCTCTCTGGTCTTCTTTGCCCGTAGTCTACCTGTAAATAATACATTGCAGAACAGAAAACCTTACAAGGAAACCTTAGAATTGAAGTACTTGATACAAAGATTGAAACTGTAGAAGTAGTACTGGGATTGTCCTGATATTTATGCCCGTGAGCAGCTCAGCCCAGCTCATCTCATCTGACGGAAACCTCAGTCGTTTTTGTCTCCTGGAGCCTCTAGTCACTCTCATCTTTATCATGCTTGGCAACAAGGAATGGAACCCGGAATGGACACTAGCACAGCACATTATTGCACCAGCAGGCTTTTAGATCAGTGCCCTAAAAGGAAACAAGTCTGTGCTCTCCTCAGCATTCCCCATCCTGATCCTCAATGAATGCTGCAATTTTAGTTCTGATGGTTTTTCTTTGTCCAGTCATAGCCTCTCCTGGTCTGCTGATACATCAGCCTCCTCTTTCTGGGGGCAATAGTCATCAGAACTTACAGAACTTATCGCAGGAAGTCACACAATACATCAAAGAGCTTTGCTGCAGATGAACTTGCAGAAACACAGTCAAAGTTTTTGGGAAACTGATTTATTTCTTATTCTTCACTTGATTGCTTTAGAACACTTTAGGGGAATAGACATTTTTATTCATCTAGAGACATTTTTGTTTTATAAATAACCTTAAAGAGACATAACGGCACTAATCTCTCTGTATTTTAGCAGAGATTTTGTCATAGAGCAATGCACTACAACTTCACCTCCAAACATACTGTAGCACAGCATAGAGCGAGGCTGACTCTTAGCAACACTTCAAGAGTTTCCCAAAAAAGTCTAGCTGTTGTAAGAGCCCAGATGCTGTCAGTCCTGATGTTTCATGATCAAATTATTTAGTCCATGACAACCAAAAGAGTAGTTGTGTGAAATAAGAACTCCGTTGTTTTACCGTTAGGGTTATATTTTTGATTTATAAAAATATTGTTTTAAATTTTGTAAGCAGGTGGTCTTGGCTTAAAGTGAGGTGGACCACCTCTGCTATGAAACCCTTTATAGACTAGAAGAGAATGAAACCACTAACTACATTCTGAAACTAGATGAATCAGTGTTTCTCTGGCATTGTCCTTTAACAAAGTTAGAAGCTTCCAAGACTAAAACAGTGAAATGTCATTTTGGGAAATCTTAGCATAAAGACATAAAGATAATGATACAAAAGTTGTTACCTTTAGACACAGCCAGGCTAACTGTTTACTGGTTGTACCTTTTTATGTAATGTAAAGACATGACGGTGGTATTAATCTTCTAACTCTTGGCCAAAAACCACTTCTCAGAATGTCAAACTTTTTTTTAAGTGTTCAATAAAGGGTATAAATAACTGACTGAGAATTTGTTTTTTGCAGACCTGTACTGTATTGATTTCTGTGAAACTGCTTGCTCAGTGTATAATCTTTTGGTGTTATAACTTCATAAAAGATTCCTCTGATTCTGCAGTGTGAATTCTTCGGGTCTCAAAGGGACCTGTAGTTGGTTTACCAGCTGCCATGTGGACTCTTGTGTCACACATATTACGTATCTGAACAGTTTACCACATGGTGAAACTGTCCTGTGTGTTTTTTTCCCTGTGTGGTTTGGCCCTTAGTCCTCACCTTTGACCCTGACCTGTGGCATAAATTGCACCACAGACATACTTTGCTTCAGGCAGCTGATCTGTTTTTGGAAAACATGCTCATCAACCCCACGCAGTGCTCAGGTCAGGGAGAACATAACAATAGGCACTATCGTAGACATTTTATTTTTTTAATAAAGGAAGTCTAAAGGTCTTCATTTTTTACCCATAGCTGTGTCTGATTAGCTGAATGTTAACTTTGATGGATGGGTTAGGATGATTTATAATAAATTATCTCATTGTTGCCCTGTGGAGGGGAATCTTTCCTCTGCTTAGACATTCAGTGATTGAGTGAAAATTCAGGGAAAATTACTTTTAGGGCTGTGAGTGGTTCTCAATCTTTGAAATATATTTACATTAGTATAATCAAAGCATAGATGTAGAGTGATTAACACTAGATTTATTTTTTTAATGCTACGGCCATATACTAGATTAAAAATGATGGTTTACTTGATGTGATGCAGAGCTTTGGATCTTATTTATTTCCAAAGTGGTTTTTATTGTCATATAGAAACAACATATATGCTACAATACATTGGTATTTGTTTATTTCAGTGAATGTCAGCCCAGCAAATATAATTTTGGACTAAGTTCACACTTTAAAGTTCATTATGGAATAACATGTCACTTCAGGTAGACCTTCAGTCTCCTCTTTTGCATCATGCACTAACCCCTGACCTAGAGTGGTTTCTGCTACCTTAGTGGCAGGAAGACAGAATGATGAGTGTGATATTGACCCTGGACAAAACCCTGTTCAAGCTTCCACAGGTGTGTGCCCTCAGGAGGTGGTGGTGTTGGTGAAGTTTGGGGTAGGATAGGTGGTCTCTCATAGTCAACACACACACTATAAATATCGCTACAGGACACCATGGGTTCTTTAATTCTGTACTTTCTTAATTCTGTGACCATCATTTCTCTGATGTATCCTGCAAGTAATAACATACAAATTAATTACATATTTGTTTAAATCTGCGGTAATTTTGATAGTTATTTTGCAAGTTTATGTACCCAGACTGATTAATCTCAGCTCAGCAAATTTAACTTGATAAACATCGTAAATTGAATATTCGGCTGCAGTTATATATAGTCCTGCTAAACAGGACTGAGGTAGAAAAAATAAACTATTAAGTTTTATACATTAATAAAATGTATTCTTCAGGTTAAATGTAATTTTATTATGTTTATTTGGATTTTATGATATGTTTAAAACATTTGAAAGTGAAAATAGTGCGGTGTATCTGGTGTGAACATTTCCAGATGTTGTAAACTGATAGGGGAATTGTAATGCCAACATTTAACCAGCCAATTAAACAGTGTACCGCATTTTGCTAAAAGGGGGGAAATGGGCTATAAAGCATATTTCCTTGCCTACTCTTCTTTCTATACAATGACTTTCCTTTTTTATGGACAGGCAGAAAGTTTACAAGGTGATAAGTGCCAAGTGAATGCTCTAGTTTTCTTCCTTCGCTTCTGGCATGGCAAATGAAATGCTCCTGTGTCTTCAAGTTAAAAGCTACACAGTGAGCATAATTGTTCCTGGCAAACTCCCATATGAATGAAGTTCAACATAAGTCTAATCCATGCAATGTGCATCTGTGTCCTGAAGCTGCAGTGTCGAAGAGAACAATAGATTATTCATTTTTTTCCCCCTTATAGTCTCATTACGCAGAATCTGTGCAGCTCAAATTATGGTATATGTTGAACTGTCAGCACATGTGTCTGACCAGAGTCATTATGTAGTTTGGTAACTGGAGTGAAAGATTTTATCGAGTTTAATTGACGACAGCTTTGGCAGCATATTTAGCTGATGAAAATAAAATGAGGAAAAACAAGACTTCCCCTGGAAGTTTTTTGGATGGATTGAATGACAATGGCTAGTCCTGGTCCGTGCTATTTAATTGTTTACAAGGTAGAGCAAGAGGGAAAAAATGTTGGTAATTTTCTTTTGCCCAACTTGATAATTTGGATTTTGTTTTGGTTTTGTTTTGTCTTGAAGGTTTTATTACAGAGAAAAGTTGAAGAATGGAAACACACGTTTCCCATAGTGGTTCTCATTCATTTCCAGGCTATTGAACACATTCGTCACTTTCAAAAGTTGGTTTCAGATTTATTCATGAAAAAACTTTAAATTTATTGAGACAGACACACGTTTTCTTAATCTTTGCTGCACAAAGGATGCTTTAACCAAAACACTGAGCTTTTTAAACATGTTTGACGATCCCAACACCTTTTTTGTTTTATAAAATTCAGTTTTTGGCTGGCGTTTAAATGATGGAATGATTCCTGTTCCTCTTCATCAGATGTGAATGAATGCGAGGAGACTAACGGCGGTTGTGAGGCTCTTTGCTGTAACACGATTGGAAGTTTCTACTGCAGATGTCCTCCTGGACAGAAACTGAATGAAGATGGGAAAAAATGTCAAGGTGAGCACTGTTTTGCTTGCTTTTTCTGTCCACTAATTGTTATTTGTAAGTAAATTTCTAAACTAAATGTAATCTTTTAAGAAATATACATATATACAGCCATATATTTTTATATAAAGTCTGAATTGCTTACACAGCTGTCCTAGATCTCATAAATTTGTGATTTGCATAGTTTTTCTTATGTATATGCCATTTATGTTTATGTTATGTTGGTCCTAGACTTGGTGACTATTACAACCAGATTAATTGTAACTTAGTGATATTTTTCATTTTGTATAATCATGAAGATTTCGCGACCAATTCCATCTGTGGAAGAAATTGTAGCATTCAGTCTATGATGAAGCCTGTCACTGCTGAATAACCAAAATTGAACCTCTCCAGGCCATTTTCCCACAACATCTCCTTTTTTTTCCATCATAGTTTGATGTTTCTGATTAAGCAATCTTTGCAAGTGGTTGGTTTAATCAGATTAATGATTCCTCTGCACTGCAGCCAAGCCTAAAAAAGATGCTGGAGTTCTCTGCTGTATGGTTGTCTTCTGAAGGAACCAGAGAGAGATATGATCCAGGTCACGGTTATTGGGGAACGTTGATGGGAATGTTGGCAGAGCTGGTTTTATACAGTCTGCCCTCTACCACTGTGTGTGTATTGAAGGAAAACTATCCACAGCATTATCCTAATTGTCTAAAATTGTATTAACAGAATAATAACAGAGGGTAAAGTGACAGGAAAGATGTTGGTTGGATTTTTAGGTTAGTCAGTGGCTGCAGAAACTGTTCAACTTTCCTTCTTCATGACAGCGTGAAGCCCAGATGACACTGGATGAGAGATTACATCAATTCAGTTTGCTGTAACGATTAAATGTTTCTGGGAATTTGCATTGTACACAACCACATTAAATACTTTACTTAAATTCCTGTTCTTGGCAAGATGCAATATTTTATCAATGCATTTGCTACAGGATGCTGATATGAAGATGTTCTTGGCATCGACAAGAAATGGGAAAATGCATCTTTTCTTGAGAGCACAGAGAGTTTCATCCCTGGTAGGGAGGTCCTAAAGCTTCTGGGCAAATTCCATTTCATTTATTTGATTTTGGCTGTGTTGCTTCAAATGTCAATGATCAGTTTAGAAGTGGCCAACAACTAACTGCTGCCACACTGCTCACAGTAAAGCAGAGACATTTTAGCCATCATGCCAAATGAACTTTACAGCTCAGACTAACTTGCTGTGATGGTGGGAGTAATTGTTTGCCAAAGCTTGCCACCTGATGTGAAAGTAAGATAGGTTTAAGAAAATCAACAACATTAGATGCTACTGTTTTTCTTGAGAGCACAACAGTTCCTGTAAAGGTTATAAAAGAGAAAAAAAAGTTGATGTTTCTTATTCTCTTTTTTCCCCCAAAATTTTTCTGGTACTTTATTGAGAATTGATACCTTGGAAAGTTATTTTATAGTTATGGCTCTAAACCAATTGTCTGCTTCCCCCACTTGCGTGAGGAGGCTGCCTTTTGTCCTCACCTGACTGGCACCATTGTCCACACGATTTTGATGTCTGCACAAATATGCATTTTATGTGTCAGTGAGCGGTGTTCGAAAAAGGATCTGGTGGTCTTTCTGAGCTCGAGTACATCTCAGATAGTTGTGACCGGATGTCATAACAGTATGGTTCAGGTGTACATTAAGTGTTATGGTTGCATTACGACTAAAGCTCATTAGAAAATAAACTTATAGTCAGGGCCTTTTGAATGGGCCATTTCTTTTCAGATGGGGAAAGTGATCTTTCACTTTTTGTGCTTGTAAAGTGCTGTTGTGGCCATGCTGCTGTTTGTGTGGATGTGTTGGCAACAGATGAAAGAGCAGTGTGCTTAGCTGCTGAATGGAAGATCTCCCTGCAAAGCTCATTCCTTTCTCAGATGTTTGGATTAAAAATGCTGAATTTGACCTCTGGCACTTGTGAAATTTGGCATTCCTTTGGTGCCAGGTTTTATTTAAAATATGTCAATATAAAAAGAAACATTTTGGCTGCAGATCCTTTTGTCTGTTTGCATTCTTTGCTCTGAAACACTTGAATATCGGTGGTAAATCTGTACTTTTTATCATACTGTAATATTCTTTAAAGACATTATAATACAGTTATTCACAGAGGTAAAGAAAGCAGTCAATCTTTTCTGATAAAATGCAGTATTATTTGTGTTTCAGGAGGTATGGAACTTTTATGCCTTGGCAGGAGGAGGGTGTGGGAACAGGAAAAGAGAGAGAGGAGAGAGGAGGATCTTTATAGAAGGGTGAAACAGAGAGAAAAATGAGACAGAGTAAATAAGTAGTTCGTACAATGTAACTTCAGAAGAGGAGTAACATTAATTTAAATAGTTAAACTTAATGAAAATGCTTAGATTTTTTTGTGTTTTTGCAATAGATTTTTACAAAAAAAAAATAACGTTTGAGTCCAGCCATGGCTTTGTCATCAGGATGGTGGATTTTCCTGTTGGTGTTAGTGGAAGCGATGGCATGTCTGACATCTGCTGCAAATTATCAACACAGTTATTATGGAAGAATTTGCTATAGGCCACATTGTTACCATGGATACCATGGCTATAACCTTGGCTACCTGGCGGCAGGTGAGTGACAGTTTCACAGACAAAATGCAAAAGAAGCCGCTGTAGTATTACTTTACTATTGCAGTTTATAGTTTGTAAAAATTATTTATTTGACTATTAAACACTGGAGTGTTTACATTTTTAAGATTAATAAAAATAAATCAAAATGCACTTTTTTCCAGACCATTTCACAAAGTGCTAAAAATGTATTTTTGGTTCCTTGTTTCTGTTTGTAGGACTGACAGGATTAGCAGGGAGCTTTTAGAGTGTACAGAGTATTTGTTTGTATCAGACTGGCTAATCAGTTAATCAGCATTGCCCTGATAACGTAGGGCCTGATCAGAGCAAGAAAGTACTGCTTCTATCAACAGAGATTAGACGACATGAAAACATGATGCTAATACAGACAATGCTCAATACCAGATAGACTCTCTGCCGATTATGTCAGTGTTGATTAGACTGAATGTATTGATGTAAGTTTGAAATAAGTGCACACAGTGAAACATGTCTTACATTTATTGCTAAAATGTCACTGATGATCTCTTTGATATGCTCCTTTACTTAGTCTTACCTTTAATGTGCTTTCTGTAAGTCATTGGCTGCTAAGGCTTTGGCTCTGAGCTCTAAAGGGGATCATGTTCTGGATGCTGAAACCAGTCTGGAGCGGATTCACTGACTGTGTGCTGCAGTTCACACAGGAACAGCCGCTCCACAACACTGGAGCCGTTTCACAAAAAACACAAACCATGGATGGAAAAATGAATGGAGGGGTCATGCCAGTTTTCCAGGATGAAGTGAAAGTGAACTTTGGCAAGAGATAGATGTGGTAAAAGGAAAGTTTAGACACTAATTTCTGCCCTGAACACTATTTAAAGCTGTCGTGCGATATTATTGAATATAGGTGAGTTCAGCTGAAGGATATTTGTGTGTGTTAAGTCTCTTTGTGCTCATACATGGGATTTGTGAACCATAAACTAATTACATTATGATTGTTTTCAGTCAAACCTTTCATGGATTGTATTAACTACTGAGGTTGCAGAAAACTAAATCGGTGGTGGGTTTGGGGTCTTGTGAAGACTTGATTTATGTGTAATCACAGATCACAGGCTGTGTATGTCTACTTGTGTGTAGAGTAGGAACACAATGTTATGGGGTGTGACATGCATAATGAGAATGAGACAGATTGTCAAGTTTCACTCTGGCTCTGTCCCTTACAGTGTGACACAATTGTGTGGGGTCACGCACACAAATATGCAAAGTGAATAATATAATGAATCACACAGTATGGATTAAACAAGAAGCTAAATATATCAGGATAAAACAAGAGACTTCAGAAAACAAGTTAGATAACTCGTTCTTATGATACATATACAAAATAATATTTGCAAATAAAGGTCAAAATTAAACTAATGGCAACAAAATGGCAGTAATAAAATCTAATGTATGTGAAATCAATAATTTTGCAGATACAAATGTATTGATGAGTGTGTAGAGGGATTGTTCTTCAGTTTGGCAATTAAACATGAGATCAACAGTTGCATCATGAAAGTTAGGTGCATTTATCCATCCATCATCTGTAACAGTTTATTCTTTCTTTCTTTGTGTGAGAGGCAGGGTACATTGTAAACAGGTGACCGGTCTATCACAGTGCTATACAAACAAACAGACAACTCACAACCATATTCACATCTTGAACAATGTAAACTGTTGTGTGTTTTTTGCCTGTGGGAGGAAACTGGACTGTGAGGCAAGATGTCAAGGACTGTATGTATTTGTAAATTATCAACTCAAGGTCTCTCTCTGTCTCTCTCTCTGTGTCTTTCTGTCTGTCTCTCTGTGTCTGTCTCTCTGTCTGTCTCTCTGTGTCTTTCTGACTTTCTGTCTGTCTCTCTGTGTGTCTCTCTGTCTCTCTCTCTCTCCCTGTCTGTCTGTGTCTCTCTCTCCCTCTGTCCCTCTCTCTGTCTTTCCGTCTGTCAGTCTCTCTCTCTCCCTCTATCTCTCTCTGTCTGTCTCTCTCTCTCTCATATATATTTGGATATATCTATAACTCATTTTTATTTTCTTTTTCTCTGTTTTGGAGGGGAATGGTGTACATTGGTTTATATTTATGGGGTTTGTATATTGTGTTTAATGCTTCGTTTACAACACAGTACCCAAGGACAAAATGTGTGGTCTGTAGTAAGGCAATCCATGTTGCAACACCAAATAAAATGAAGACCATTTTCTCATTTGTGCAATATGTACGATATTATTCATTTAATTTGTAAAAGCAGCTGTTTTTCCACTGGATTGTGGAAATATTTATGGTGAAAATAACTCCCTGGAGACCAGACTATACTTAACAGCACCACCAAACATTTAAGTTGGCCCTGATTCTTTTATGATGTCTTATGGGTTTTTACATACAGCAGCTCACACTCACCTTCTACATGAATCACATCCCTTGTTTCATTCAGCAACATTTCTGTAACTTCAGTGACCATTTCAGTAATATTCAACCAAAGCAGTAATGGTCCTCATTTTCATGATGATAGTGGTGGTGGCAGACGGGCTGTTAGAAGTCCGAGCAGAGCAGTTTATTATTTGTTTATTAGTCTCTAACCCTTAAAATAAGAAGTGTTTAGAACACAGCTTGTTTCATTTGAAATCTAGTCACGCAGTGAGGCAGTCATTATTCTCACTACTACTTTCTCAGATATAGAACATTTTGTTTAGAATCTCAACGCTTGCCTGAGAAGAACTTGCATGCTTTGATTTAGGTCTCCATATGTTTGCTGCACCCAGGCAACATTGACAAGAAGCACAGGAATTTAAATTTGGTTTTAAATGTTCAGTAGTTGTTTCCACATGGGGATTTGTTTGTTTGAGTGGCAACACACTTGCAGAATACTTTCCCTTCTCATCTGTCATCTCTTTTCTTGTTGAAGTACATCTTTATCCTAATACCTCCTATTAAACTGCTCCTTGAGCTTGGTCTTTAATCTTACAGGGTTTTTTCCTCATAATGAGACTTTAGACTAATTACAGTTTTGATTTCTCTCTTTCTTCTTCTGCTTGCTTCTGTATTACTCCTTTCCCCTTCCATTCCCACAGATATTGATGAGTGCCAGGTCCATAATGGAGGCTGCCAGCACAGATGTATTAACACCAGGGGCTCCTATCACTGTGAATGCCAACCAGGCTCTCGTCTGCATGTCGATGGTCGAACCTGCCTTGGTAAGGAACATTACAGCTTTTAGCATTACAAAAAAAAAAATAAAAAAATCAATTGCAACACATTGCTGAAGATGAGTTGAAGTCTTCTCTTCATTTAATCCAATAAGGAGCAGATTGTGATGATCAGTAAAGGATTTTTAGAATATAACCTCCATTATCTGCCATACACAATGAAAACCTGTTCTGCAGGACTGGGCTCATGTGAGTGTTGTTTTTCACTGAAGTTTAACCTCATTCTTTTTCAAATGAGCACTTAATCATGTAAACCACATTCATGATATTGCAATAGACTCTGATTGTGACAAAAAGCTTTGTTGTTAATCCAAATAACATTTGCTGGTAAAGCTTCACTGAGTACAGGAATTTAAATGTTTAAAAAATTTCCTTAGAGTAAATATCTAGTAAAAGAAACAGTTTTTGCGAGTGAAATTACTCCAATGTACCATACGTCCTGGAGAATATTCATACTGGAAATACAACAAATTGTTTTTGTATTTCCCTACCTGCTGCAATAAGGGAATTTAATTCCCTTATCTCTAGATTACTTTCTCAATAAATCATTTGAATTTTCTGCTGAATGTAAAATAAGAAATGACAGTTTCCTAAACTAAATAGCTATTTTTTTATTGACCCTGACACAGCCTTGTGGAACTCCACCACCATTCCCCTCACCTATCCAAACTCCTCATAAATGTATCTATAGATAACATATGGAATTATGATTCATGAGTTGCAGCTAAATTGTATCAGATCAGATGGTAACCATAGGCTTCTAAATATAGAAATTATAGCCATTCCATGTGGGTTTAAGTTGATCCAGCAACAGAACAGTCTCAAATACAAGGCCGACATGAGTAAACAATTAAAAAAACATGGTGAATGAAATAAAATGATCCCACTAAAGGAAAAGTTTAACTTGAGTATCAAAACAAACATTTGTTTTACTCAGTACACTTTGCTTTTGTTGCTACACCCTTATTTGGTGTAGGATAAACAGTAGTTTATAGTAGATAGTTGGTTGTTGACCCTTAGTTAAGCAGCTAATGGCAACTTAGGATTTTGATGTGTAACTGATGTTGATATGTCAGATTGTTGACTATATGTAAGCCAACAAACCGTAATCAAAGTTGTAACTTTTAACATTACTGTAGTCAATGAAAGCTTGGAGCAATGGAAACCTAAACATTTGCTAATCAAAGAGAAGTGAGCATATACCATCTATTGAGAAAGATTGAGATTTCGATCATATCACACAAAGTTCAAAATCAAGGCTGAACGTTATTTTTAGAGACACATTGTAGCTCATATTGACAGTGTATCATATTGACACTAAGATGTAATGAGATATATGTAATTATGAGACATGATTCTAACTGCAAAGTTTGCCATTTTACATTAAATAAGTAATAAAAACTAACTAATTGAGTTTTTATTTTTAAAGAAGTTAGGAAATGCGGCCTTTCTTAAGTTGATTCCAGACTTTAACATTTTTGCTTTCATGTTTTTAAACTCTAAAAATAACCCTCCCATTTCTTTAATCTTAGTAATGTCCCTTTGCTCTTCACCTACCTGTGCTATTGTCTCTGTCATGCAGGGTACATTAGCTTTCAGTTTTAAGTAAAGCTGAGAGAGAAAAAGACCTAAACCTGGCAATAGTTTCTGCGCCCACAAATGTATATAGAGAGAAAAATAATGTGTTTCTTGGCTGCATTGCTTTATAGAAGATCTGGGACCCAAGAGGCAGTTGGGTGACAACTTTGCATGAGAAATGACTTGGTTGCAGCAATAATCAGTGCACATGTGGAAATTTATCTGTGAGGCCATATGATTGTCCGCTGAAATAAAATGTGTCCATGATCACAAATATTTCAGCAGTAAAATCAACTCTGAAATGTAGCTTTTACTACAATAAGTGCATAAAAGGATGACGTGACCGCATGCATATCAAGTAAAACACTACCAATCACCAATCATTGTCAGACGGAGAAAAAAAGAACAGATCAAATTAGTTCAATCTCAGTCTCACTCAGTTTCATCCAGCTCTTCATCTGCCAGCCAAGGTCAGATAAATCCCACACACTTGGCTTATGGCTGCATAATATTGATATGAGCTGTGATGGATGGATCTTGACCTTAGCCTTCAAGTATTAAAAACCCCATCTCTGAGAATGGCCTGCTGTTCCGCTTCTACCTCTTTTCTTTGAAGAGAGAGAGTCCAGGCTGTCTACTGGGGTTTTATCTGTTGCCATGAGTAAAGGAAACCGACAGGGAGGTTGATTTAGTCTCATCGCAGTGCTTTCCATGCCAGAAGCCCTGCCATTCAAATCAATGTGATTTTTGGCCCTTTTATGGAGAGTTCTTACAGCTAAGAGCAATTCTCTGACCTCTCCTGTAGATGTAGCACAGCACAGAATAAAAAGTAAAAAGGCTAAAATGAAAAGACATTTTTCTGCAATGATGCCGTTTTCTCAATGTTTTGATTGACCTCAGCACTGCAGGCTTTTGTAATGTCACTCACTTTTTCCCCTTTTGCCTTCATAGCTGTACATTCGTGTGCCACCATTAATGGAGGATGTGAACACTACTGTGTCCAGCAGTCTGCTGCTCATTTCCGCTGTCGCTGCAAGCCAAATTACGTGCTGGCAGAGGATGGCAAGCATTGTAAACGTGAGTTCCCATGTTTCCAAAGTCTTAAAGTAAGGCAATAGACTATCAACACATGACATAAGGCAGAAATAATGTGCCAGTTAAACTGAATATGAAGTTAATGAATGTATGATTTGATCATAACATAATAAACATATACCTGCATCTTCTGCCAGATATAACTGTACTGCCTGTAGTGTAGCAGGATTGACTTTTATTCACAGGATGACTCTAAATTGGAGTGAATCACAGCAGTTATTTTTTTATTCTCATAATTTAATAACTGTCTTAAATGCTTTTACTTTGTAATTGTGGGCTGTGAACAGTTTCCTTTCATTTTTGCACAGCTGAAGGTCATCATTTCAGGTACGAGACAGGATTACACAAGTCAAGCGCAGTCTCTCTCTCTCTCTCACACACACACACACACACACACACACACACACACACACACACACACGGTGCAATGTGGTTTTAAAGCTTTTTACTTGTATTTAGATATGAATCTTCTCCATTACTGTGCCAGAAGCATTCACTATTTGACTGACACCATGTGGATTTATGTTTGAGCGTGTGTATATTGTATTGCAGTACGGAACCCCTGTGCAGATAAGAATGGGGGCTGTATGCATGAGTGTCGGGTCGATGATGGCAAGGCTCGGTGTGACTGTAATGCTGGTTACGTCCTGGCTGAAGATGGTAAAACCTGTGAAGGTACTTTCACCAGTAACACTAATAGTAATAGAAGTAAACATTCTCATCCATGTTGGCTGAACTGATTTATGAATTATCATTGAAAACTCCAGAACAGCTGTTAGTTGTTGCTGTTGTGATATTGTGTCCATATTTAGTCCTGAAAAGGTGAGAATAATTCAGAGAGTACATGTGGTGAGATATACAAAAACACTACATAATGTAAAACAAGCGTGGCTTTAAAGAAAACATTATGGGATTTGTAATGTGAACTAGGTAGCAGAATTTCCTGGCTAACAAAGATCGAGGGTTGCAAGTGTACAAATCTAATACATGGAGTGGCAGTAAATGTAAATGAACATTTGTTGACCAGATGCATTTCACCTTGTTTTTTGACATTATTACACAGATATTGATGAGTGTGAAACAGTAGAGGCCAACTGTGCCCATGGCTGTCACAACACTTTGGGCTCCTATTCTTGTGTTTGTAGTGCTGCCTATGAGCTGGGATCTGATGGAAAACAGTGCTACAGTCAGTTTAAACACTCTTATCTCAACATTATTAAATGCATATATTTAGTTTATACAAGATATTTTCATGTAATAGATTCTGATCTCACTGTGAACTTGTGACAGGAATTGAGATGGAGATTGTGAACAGCTGTGAGAACAACAACGGTGGCTGTTCACACCGCTGTGAACATTCTACCAGTGGGCCTGTCTGTTCCTGTAACCATGGTTACAGACTTGATGATGACCTTAAAACATGTATTGGTAAGAAACTACAATACACTGACACTGATCTATAAACAAGATGTAAGGAGTCGTAATGTACAGTAATACACAGGCATGTGTGGAACCTACAGTGCATCCAGAAAGTATTCCCAGCACTGAACTTTTTCCACATTTTGTTATATTACAGCCTTAATCATAAATTAATCAAATTCTTTATTTTCCAAGAAATTCTACTGACAACACCCAATAAGGACAACATGAAAGTAGTTTGGCTGAAATCTTTGCAAATTTCTTAAAAATAAAAAACAAAAATTACATGTACATATGTATTCACAGCCTTTGCCATGACACTCAGAATCGAGCTCTGATGCATCCTGTTTCCACCGATCATCCTTGAGATGTTTCTGTAACAAAATTCAGTTGATTGGACATGACTTGAAAAAGTCTGTCTATATAAGGTCCCACAGTTAACACTGTCAGAGCACAAACCAAGCCACAAATTCCAAAGAATTGTCTGTAGACCTCAGAGACAGGATTTTATCGAGGCACAGATCTGGGAAAAGGTACAGAAACATTTCTGTAGCATTGAAGGTCCCAATGAGCGCAGTGGCCTCCATCATCCGTAAATGGAAGAAGTTTGGAACGACCAGGGCTCTTCCTAGAGCGGGCTCTTCCTAGAGCGGGCCAGCCAGCCAAACTGAGCGATCGAGAGAGTCCGGGAGGTGACCAAGTAGCCGACTCTGAAAGAGCTCCGGCATTTCTATGTGGAGAGAGGAGAACCTTCCACAAGAACAACCATCTCATGACAGCTCCCCTGAAGGACTCTCAGACCATGAGAAAAAAAATTAAACAAAGATTGAAGTCTTTGCCCTGAATGCCAAGTGTCATGTCTGGAGGAAACCAGGCACCGCTCACCACCTGGCCAATACCATCCCTATAGCTAAAATGCCTACACCACAAAGCTAAAGAAAACAGAGTTCTATAAAACCCTTGTAGTAATGCTCTTTTGGAGAAAATGTGAACGATGGTCTCTTACTGAAGTCAAATTTTGTGAAGAGTCAGTGTTATTCTCAAATACATTACAGTAAGTCTGGTCCTTAAGGACCTCTACCCTGCTTGTTTTTAACTATTTGTGCACTACCTGCTGCTGATTACCTGGATCAGGTGTGCCAAGGAGCAGGGAAAGAGTCCTTGAGGAACAGGATTTAGAACCAGTGCTGTAATGGGCTCTAATTGGCTGTTCAAACATTCAGCATTATCCTATTAAAAAGTTTCTCTTTGGGCACTCAAGTATATTATTGGAGTCTACTCATAAAATTTTTATTGTTGTTTTTGGCAGACGTTGATGAGTGTGGAGAACAGAGCTTCTGCTGTCAGCAGGACTGCATCAACTACCCAGGCGGTTACGAATGCTACTGCTCAGCAGGATATAGAATTAACTCAGACGGATGTAGCTGTGATGGTACGGTTAACCAAAAAGTGGATGGCACTTACTTTTGAGACTGAATGTTTCTACATAATTTGGAAATGTTTCAGTTTGAAAATAACAAATCTTCACAATGTCATCTTTATTTTTGGTGTGTCACTATGTTGAGTTGATGTGTAACTTGAGCGTCTTTGAGGTAAATGGCCTTCGCTTTTCTTCTTTTTTGTAGAGGAAAAGTATTTGACTGTGTGTTGTATCTGTGCTGTTTAGACGTTGATGAGTGTCTGGCTGCTAACGGCGGTTGTGATCACACATGCCAGAACAGTGCGGGTTCTTTTCAGTGTTTCTGCCGCCGGGGTTTCCGTCTGGATGAGGACCGGCAATCCTGCATCCGTGAGTATCAGCAATCAGGGTAAAGAGAGTGGGCGAGTGGGAATCACACCACACACATGCCAGCAGCAAACCTGGCAAGCCTTTGCTTAACTGCAAAAAAAATAAATAAAAGTAGTCATTTAGTGTGGGTTTTGAGTCTACCACTACATTTAGGGGGCCTGGTGGCTCAGTGGTAGAGCATTGTGTTGGGATGCAGAAGGCAGCGGGTTTAAATCCTACCCCACTAGGTGTGGACCCACCCCGCCACCAAGGGCAAGGGCCGGTCCCGAGCCCAGACAAAGAAATGGGAGGGTTGCGGCGGAAAGGGCATCCGGCGTAAAAATACACGCCAAATCAATGTGCAGAACACTGTGGCGACCCTTGAAGGGACAAACTGAAAGCCGTTGATCTTTTCACTACCATTCGAATGAAAGAGTTGTTCAGACCTTCACAGCAGGTCACTTTTGACCCAATACTCAATACTTAGTTGTTTCAGAGGTTGCAGAGGTTTCCAACCCCAATGGGAATTGGATGTTTAAATAAAGGGTACCTCTGTTTTCACCTGTTTTGAAGTAGCTTAAAATGTACTTTGTTTTCTGTTTTTTTTTTTTGCAGTTTTGCTATTTTACTTTTTTTTTGTGTCTCTCTGCAGCACTAGAAGGTGCGATCGAGGCCTTGTCTAGCGGCAGTGCAATGGAGGCCCCTCTACTTCACCCCCAGCTCACATTGCTGCAGGACTACAGTCAGCCCCTGGAACGCTATGAAGACTATGAAGATGATGAGGGGGAGTTGAGGGCTGAGAGTAACCTGGCAGAGAAATTTGGTGAGTTTTCTCTCCAGGCTATTAAAGCAGTCATTATGGTTAACTGAACCTGTATGTGATTACCTGAGCGTGAATCGTGGGAGGTAAAGCTGGTCGACACTCATTTACTCCAGACAGGAACAGACCACATGTTGAGGGTTAATTACTGTGCTTCACGCTCACAGACTACTGGTCGCACTGTAACACACCACAGCTTCTCTGCCAAGTATCCTGGGGCTTATATGTACCAGCAGCTGCTTGAAGTCTGAATCAGGAAGTCTTTGGATCATGGACAATATTCAGTGTTACTTCACAGAAAAGTGAACTGCCTAAAAACTGTTTTAATACCAATCTTTGCCAGGTAAAACAAATATCAAACCTTTGTTTAACCGAGGTGTCTAAGGATAATTTCCATCATTCCCTTAATGATTGTTCTGGCAGTTATCTTGATTAATTGTTTTGCCTATAAAAGACCCTGGAGTGATACTTTTAGGTTGCTTATTTTATATGATGATAGCAAAATAATGAATCCGAACCTGATATTTGAGAACTGGTACCAGAGAGTTTTTGCCATTTTTGCTTGGGGGTGGAATAATAAATCCACGATCAAAATAGTTAAAGATTAATTTTATGTGAGCCAACTAATTCATAAAGTGTGACATCACTGAAAGTTTTCATAACCTCTGTCAACAAAAATATAGTCTCAACCTTCTGACATCCGTTAGCAAATCAATCTGCCGTGTAAACAAGCAGCAGCTACTGTGTTTTACCTTTGTGGGGGTCAGATGTCATGATAGTACTTTAGGTGTGATAAAATAAAGGAAAGTAATTCTTACTTATGACTTGTCTGACCATCATGACTCATTTTTAGTGTTAAAGGGGCTTATTAATTATTCTTTATCATTTTATCTTAGTATGTTTGGATGACACCTTTGGGAGTGACTGCAGTTTGACATGTGATGATTGTTCAAATGGAGGAACTTGTAATCTGTGGAAAAATAGCTGTGACTGTCCTGATGGATGGACTGGTGTCATCTGCAACCAGAGTAAGGACTAACTCCACACACAGCTTACATGTACACTTTCACCACTTTTTTGTGTTTGAAGTTGTTCCTGAGAGTTCAGCAATGATACAAATTGTATTTACATCCCACAGCGTGCCCCGAAGGACATTTTGGTAAAAACTGCTCCTTCCACTGCAAGTGTAAAAATGGTGCAAGCTGTGATCCTGTAACTGGAAGCTGCCGCTGTCCACCTGGAGTCAGCGGAGACCTATGTCAGGATGGTGAGTTATAAAAATACATTTATTCCTTAATTTTCAAATAAACATCACAGCTTCTCAGAATAACAGAAGCATGTTTAACTTGTTTTTTTTTCTGTCTGCAGGCTGCCCAAAGGGCTTCTATGGAAAGCAGTGCAATAAGAAGTGTAACTGTGCAAATAATGGTCGCTGCCACCGAACCTACGGAGCCTGTCTGTGTGATCCTGGACTTTACGGACGTTTCTGCCACCTCCGTAAGCTCCGCTGCATGACATCACCAGAATCTCATCCTTGAGCTCTCAAGGGGTTAAAGAACTGGATTTATTTATCACTTTATGTTAGGAGTTGGCATGGTCTCCCCGTGCTCGCATGGGCTTCTTCTCCAGTTCCCTCACAGTCCAAAGAAATGCATGTTGTGTTAATTTGTGACTTTGAATTCTGTGAGTGTGAACGGTTGGTTGCCTCTGGCGGCCTGTCTATGGTTTACCCCACTATTCACCTAATGATAGCTGGAATTGGCTCCAGGAACACTTATCAGGCTAAACAGTTAGGTAAATGGATGGATGGGAACTTGTTAGTGTGGCATTTTCTCTTCCAGTTTTAACATTGTATTCACAACACCCATTTGCAACAAAGGGTCCTATAAACACTCTCTTGTGTACAAGTACATCATGTGTACAAGTATTTACATCTTTTACAGTAGTTTGGTATATGAACATCTTAAATTGTCAGTACAGTATCTGCCTCTGAATGTGGTAAAAGTACCCAAAATGTCTTTACATTCTACCTCTGCGTATCATTGATATAGTTTTAGTGTTGTCATCTTGTATTTCTCTTAGGGCTCAGCTGTAAAATACATCCATCTGAGTTGTGTGTGTATGATTGTCTTTTCTCCTTCAGCTTGTCCTAAGTGGACTTTTGGACCTGGGTGCTCTCAGGAGTGTCTGTGTGTCCAGCAGAACACACTAGAGTGTAACCATCGCCATGGAACCTGTGTCTGTAAACCTGGTTACCAGGGCAACACCTGCAGGGAAGGTGAGCACAGTTTGTCGGATTCATTTATTTGTTTGTTTTTTTTGCCCAGCCTATAATTATGCACATATTTTCAATTTAAATTCACTTTTTATTTACTCCATCAATTTGGGATGTGTCAGTATCAATTTTCATGCGGCAGTTATTTTGGCTACGAATATAACATGCTTTCATAATATTTGTTACTTTTCACAAGTATTACTATTGCCGAAAATCTATTAAATAAAAATAAGTGAGGGCTTAATTTTTACATTTAACCTAAAGCATTAAAATACACATAAGCGGGTTGATTAATAATGGACGTATTAGTTTAAATGCAGTATAATGTGTATGTTTGATGTTTGGGTCCATGCTAAGTTTCATACAAACTCTTGTTTCTTTTCCATGTTAATGGATGAAATCACAGAACGTTTGCACTGTATGTATGTGTAATGTATGTATGTGCTTGGCCTCCCGTCTCTAGAATGTATCCCAGGTACCTACGGAGCTGCCTGTGAGAAGAAGTGCTCCTGCCCACCAGGAGTGACATGCCATCATGTGACGGGAGAGTGCCAGCAACAGTGTCCTTCAGGCCATCGTGGGAAGAACTGCGATCAGGGTAAGAAGCCAAAGAGAGGATATGTTGTCCTTATACTGTGTCCTGGTTTTATACTCCTGTGTTAACACAAATACCTCTTGTGTCTCCTCTCTCAGGCTGTCCAGAGGGAAAGTTTGGAACAGGCTGTGCCCACACTTGTAATTGTACTGGTGCGCCGTGTGACAAAGTGACGGGACAATGCAAATGTCTAGCGGGGACAGCGGGAGAACACTGTGAGAACTGTGAGTGCAAACACATTTTTACAGCTCAGTGAAAATAACGTTTGAGAAATTTGAAATGACAATGGCAATAATGTTAATATTCAATTTTTTTTAATTTTTTTTCTTCCCCCAGTGTGTCTGGAGGGTTCCTGGGGTCCAGGCTGCAAAGAAACCTGCCCTGCCTGTGAGAATGGTGGAGTGTGCAATAAACACAACGGGTCATGCAACTGTCCTCCAGGATTCATGGGAAGTCTCTGTCAAAACTGTGAGTATCTGCAGTGTGCACTTTTGGGAATATTTCCATAGCAGCAGGCAGCACTGTGGAATATTTAAATTGTACAGTGGGGAACTTTGGACATGATTTAAAACAACCGACCTCAGAAATATTTTCAGGGAAAGCACAAGCACAGTTCCTACCAACTAGCTGACTCTTAAAGTCACACTTGACGGCTAAATCACAGTACAGTCATTGTGAACTTTGCTGTGCTTTTGTGCAGTCTGGTGAAGTTTCTTATGGTACTGGAGATTAGTCCTGATGCTTAAATAATCTTTTGCCTCTGCAGCATGCCCAACTGGTCATTTCGGTCAAGGATGCCAAATGAAGTGTGTGTGCGAGAACAATGCTCGCTGTGACGCTGTGAGTGGGCAGTGTACCTGCGCTGCTGGCTGGACTGGACCCAACTGCAGGAAAGGTAACAGAGGATTATGTGGGGAAAAACTGATCTTGTATCTGTCAAAAATATGTGTTCTTACACATTATGACATCACACTTGAATCACTTTGATGTTTGGGATGCAGGATGTGATGCAGGTCACTGGGGAGTGGACTGCGCAGAAACCTGCGACTGTAGGAATGGAGACAGTAGCTGTGATGCTGTGACGGGCAAATGCAACTGTGAGGCTGGTTTCACTGGAACACATTGCCATCAGAGTATGTTGTTTTTCTTGTGGAATTTAAGCTACAAAATGCATATTTTGGAAATAGGCCAGTGCCATTTGTGATGGTACCAGCAGATGGCACCAAAGTAGATAAATCTTTAAATCTTTACTTGTAATATCTATCCGTCTATGTAAACGTGTAAATCTATCTGTCTAGATAAAGATGATATCTATCTATCTGTATATCTATGGAAAGAGAGAGTGAGATAGATCTCAATATCAATTTCAAATGTCTAAATTGTGAGAGATATTCCCTCAGAGTGCCCAGTTGGTATGTTTGGACTTGGTTGTCGCCACCGGTGTCGGTGTGAAAACAAGGCTTTTTGTGACCATGTAAGTGGAGCTTGTACCTGCCAGGTGGGATGGACTGGAACCTTCTGTGAAAAACGTAAGAGAAGCATTTTGATTTAAGCCACATTTACCTTTAGAATACATGCTAATAACAGGTTGTCTTCTTTGTATTTTAGCTTGTCCTCAGGGTTTCTATGGACTGGACTGCCAGGGGAAGTGTTTGTGTCTAAACGGTGGGGGCTGTGACCATGTCACTGGGGTTTGTTCCTGTCCCGCTGGGTGGATTGGTGCACTCTGCAATCAGAGTGAGTCACAGGTGCATCTCAAAGAGTTAAAATGTTGACAGGTGCTGGCTTCACTGCATTGTTATGGCATAAAACTCAAAGCTCGGGCAGTTTGCATTAGGGCATTTCTGGAGCAGTACCAACAATAGCTGTGACTCAGAGGTGGAACAATCACATTCCCAGTTATTCGGGAAATCCCAGCCCAGTCACACACAAGAAAGCACTGACTTGATGTCCTATTTTATAGCCTGTATCAGCTACCATGCGCTTAGGTTTCTACTTTTGATCAGCAGAGTTCATGAAGAGGTAATGATATTGTGTCTCTCTCCTGGCAGCTTGCCTGACCGGTTTCTATGGAGAAGGGTGTAATCAAACCTGTAGCTGCCATAATAAGGGCATCTGCCACCCGGTCAGTGGGCAGTGTGTGTGTGCGCCCGGCTGGACTGGACCCAAATGCACAGAAGGTGAGTTTAGACACAATACAGTGCAAAGTGATCATCTATACAACAGGTAAAGATGATTATTTTATCTGTGCACTTTTTCTCCCAGAGTGTCCTACAGGGTTTTATGGAGCAGACTGTCAGCAGCAATGTGTGTGTCAGAACGGCGGCACCTGCGACAAGACCAGTGGAGTATGTACGTGTGCCAGTGGATGGATGGGCACAACCTGTGAACTGGGTAAGACTGTGAGTTGCTGTAAGAGTCTCAAAGTGTTGCCACAAAAACAAATTTAGATGGACCATTTAAAGTAAATTTCTGGTCACTGGTTATACTGACTGATGTAAGAACACAAATATTGCTAGGCCAAAGTGACCTGGGCAAAAAATGAGAGCTGCTGAGACCCCAGTGGAAAACAGAGTGCAGCTACAACATGTAATGTGGGTCAACGTTGAACCAGGAAGTTGTTTCTGAACCAAAATAGTGGCATGAAACCTCTGAACGCTGGCCTTTCTTGCACAGTCAAACTTGTTTGTATTATATGATATTCCCAGATACAGGGTTGTTATAACTAAAGCAATTAATAGACAAAAGAAAGAAAATGAGCTAGCTGTGAACTGAGTTGTATATCATTGTTTTCAACAAAGACCCACTTAATATGCACAGTAGTAGTAAAGCTATTGAATTAGTTGGTAAGTGGCTGGATTAAAAGATAACTGGTCATTATTTTCAACAATTCTAATACACAGACACAAAAACCAACAATAAATTAATAATCCATGTTGCAGACTGACAGATTATGTGGGTAGAGGTGATTTATTGTTTGTAGTGTCTGCGTGGGGATTATTAAACACAATTTGAACAATGACCAAGGTTTTATCCTTTAAAAATAGAGGCACACTTAAGATGAATGGCCCTTTGTGTAGATATGCGGTTCGGACAGAAATAGTTGAAGCCTTTAAAACAAACTGGCAAATGATTGATCTACTGTACAGTCAAATCATGGTTTCTGTCTGGATTTGTATCTCTAAACTCACAGGGCGTGTGGCTAAATGTAATTTACTGAATTACTGACACACATTTTTTACCCACCTTGATCCACTTACAAAAGACATTTCTTAAAATTGCAACTGCTCACCACCCAAAATCATACAAACTGGATCCAATTATTCATTCTGTAATCTTGACATAGACTTGATGTTACAGTGTTATTCAGAGCCATGTTGTTAAACTACTTTTCATATTGTAAAACCATAAAGATGTCAGTTAGTCTAGACAGACCGACTTTTACAGAGCCTTGGAAATACATGAGTCCAAGTTTAATTTGCTGCTTTAGCTTGTTTGTGCCTGAAGTCTGGTCATTTAAGTTTCCTTCAACCCGATGCTAACTGCCCAGGTGGCTCTCCCTTAGGAGCTCCACATCCCACACTATGCTCCCTTAGTGCCTGTTACAACCCATTTATTCCTGGTTTAGCCACGAATAAATGGTGAAAAATTATTTTGCAGTCCTCAGCACAAATGTGACCGAACACGTCTCATTGTCATAAGTGTTTTAAAGTAACATTGCTTCTCTCTCTTGTCTTGGCTCACGCATGTTTCTGCTCTGGCATGCTGCCGTGTGTTTACACAGAGTGTGTAGTGGGACAGTTTGGGACCGACTGCCAGCAGTTGTGTGAATGTCAGAACAGCGGGCAGTGTGACAGACAGACTGGACGGTGCAGCTGCAGCGACGGCTGGATTGGGGAGCACTGTGAGAAAGGTGAGACTCTACTGTCTAACTGAAGCAAAACTAATAGTGGGAACTGCAACACTGTGGACTTTTAATTTCAATTTCACCTTTCTCTGCTCAGCTTGTGAACCAGGCTTGTTTGGTGCCGGCTGTGAGGAAAGGTGTCAGTGTGCTCATGGTGCTGTATGTCACCACGTTACTGGAGAGTGTCAGTGTCCTCCAGGATGGAGAGGAAAACTCTGTGACAAAGGTACAAACCTTTAAAGACACTGTGGTACTTTAGCACCCCCATGTGGACAGGATCTGTCCTTATTGTGGTTTGGTAATAAGACATTTCATTACGTCTCTCCTTATTGTCATTCTGTTACAGCTACTTGTACCAACTGTTTCTAAATGACATGTCTGTCAGACCTGCCTGTGGTTTCTTTCCCTATATGAAGGAGCACAAGGAAAGAAATGCCTTCATTAAGGAGGCTTTTCTTCATCCTAATTAAATTGCTCAAGACTAGAGGCACCATATGTTCTTCAGATTCACAGTACATCATGTACTCTATTGTTAGTCCTCAATGTGCACAGATGCACAAAGGACTGAAATGTTATTTTAAGCCCAATGTCAACATAAAACACACATGTAAAACAAAATATTCTCTCTCTCGGTCTACGTATATGAAATATATGAAAGAAAAAAGCTGAATGCTAAGGATGAGTCGCAGATATCATTGGAAATCTGAGGGCCTGGGATGCTCAGTGTGTAAACAGGGTGCATATACAATATTATATTTTTCGGTACTAAACAATAATTGTGCTCCGTTTGGAAAAGTTCTTTGGTCTACAGTGTTTAACATCTAGAAGTCATCTATAAGGTACTTTTGTGGCTGGCAAGAGGGAAATGCACAGAATAAAATTTCTAAAGATCTGATATTGTTTTTGTTTACTTTCAGCCTGTTTGCCAGGTTCCTATGGTAACGGTTGCATGCAGCACTGCAGCTGTGCTCAGGGCATATCCTGCCACCATGTCTCTGGAGAATGTGGTTGTCCCCCTGGATTTACTGGCAACGGCTGTGAACAGAGTGAGGAACGAACCTGTCTGCTAAATCCACTCATTCAGTTCATTAAAACAATAAAAAAAGAAGTAGCTCCCTGGACAATATAAACTCAATAATGCATTGATGAAACGTACTAAACATAATTTCTATTGGGTCAAAACGAAAAATCTCTGACCGTTTTTTTTTGGTGCACTATCAGCTTGTCTTCCAGGAACATTTGGACAGAACTGTAACCAGGTCTGCCAGTGCTCAGAGACAAATCAGCTATGCCACCCGGTGTCTGGATCATGTTACTGCTCTCCAGGTTTCCATGGTCCCAAATGTGACCAAGGTACAGCAAAAGCCATATTTCTACACAAACAACGTGGCAAGGAAATAATGTCTATTAATAATGTGTAACAACAACTTGTTTTTTTTAGTATGTGCAGAGGGTCTTTACGGTCCTAACTGTGAAAGAGAGTGTAAGTGTGAAAATGGAGGGAAGTGTGTTACTTCGACTGGAGCCTGTGAATGTCCAGCAGGATTTATAGGAGCACGCTGCAACATCGGTGAGACTGTCTCAAAGCATGACAATGATGGTAAATAAATAGTGTAAGACTGTGGGGTCACCAGTGTCTGGTGTGTGTTTACAGTGTGTCCCTCTGGGCGTTACGGAGTTGACTGTGCCCGGGTGGCGCTGTGTGGAAATGGTGCCCAAAATGACCCGGTGACTGGTCAGTGTGTCTGCAACTCAGGACGAAGAGGAAACGACTGTAGACACAGTGAGTTGCCAGTGCTGTTAATTGTTAGAGGACAGACTGTTCCTGCTGAAAGACAAAACCGGCTCATGTTCAGCCTCAAGTGGATTTTATAGAAATTCTATTGATAGATTTAAATTATGATTGGTTTTCATCTGTGTCAGATGACCGTAAAACACATTGTCACACACACACATTTAACCTGACTCAGATTATAAATAGTCCAACCCATCTGAACCCTAAACAAACCGAAGTGATCACTGTGTGGTGGGTATTGTTAGGGGTACAAAAACTAATGTCATCATGAAAAGAAAACTCAGAAGCTTCTGTGAACAGGCATTTCTTTGGGACCTTTATCACTTCAGTTTTTAGCCCTCTATTTGTTTAACCTTACTGCAAGGAAATGGGCAGGCAATTCTAATGTAAAGGGAAGAAAAAATAGAGAAAATTGCTCCAGTAAGCTTGAGCACACAGTATATAAACAGGATGTTTTGTCTGTTTTGATAAGGATATTCACGTAGCAGTCATCAGTAACAGCGAGGTGTTTTTCTCAGTTTAATTAATGTGTGTGTTTGGCCTTAGGCTGCCCTCCAGGCTGGTTTGGAGCAGACTGTGTCCAGCATTGTAATTGCAGTAATGGAGGAGTGTGCGATTCTGTAAGTGGGAACTGTACCTGTGGTCTGGGCTGGACTGGTGCACACTGCGAAAAAGGTTTTACAATTTTAAATCTGCTCAGTATTAATGTCCACTACATATATGATCTGCAAAAACTTGCTAAAGTGAAAGTAAAGTCAGATTTTTTTTCTCTGTGATCTGTCGCACAGAATGTCCTGTGGGCAGATTTGGTGCAAACTGCCAGCTGATATGCAACTGTCAAAATAACGGCACCTGTCACAGAGTGACTGGGACGTGTCAATGTGGTCCAGGTTACTATGGACAATTGTGTGAACATGGTGAGAACTAACTAGATAAAAGCAAACACAGAGATAGATGTGTGGCCAAGAACATGCAAAAGCAAAATGTTTTTCAATCCTTCAAATGAAATCTGATTTTTTCTGGAAGCTCTTACTGCAGCTGAAAATCATGGCCAATAAATTCACAAGATTTGTAAAACTGCAGCGCCACGTTGAGTGGGAAACTATCCAAAACTTTATAGTTTTTTTTATATATTGGAGTGTATATATGTGAGGATATTTTGTACGCATGTCAAAAAGCACTGAAACAAACATTACATTGCTGGTTTTGGTCCAGTCACAGCCTTTGGTGACGCGGCACCAACTCTTGCTTGCAACAATAAATGGAACAGTTACTGCAAAATCTGCTAGTGGTGTTGTGGTAGAGTTAAGTATTATTTGAAATGTTTAATATATCAGTTTTCAGTAGTAAAAAAATGTTCAAACTGGTTTGTAAGTTAACAAGAAGTCACTCTTCTCAAATGTAGTTGCATGAAACTAAAAATAGAAGAAACGCCACTTTTCACTGTGATTAAAAGGTTTCTCTTTGATTTATATTTAATGTTGTCTAACAAAAACTTGCATTATCAAGACTTGGTGTCTATGTTTTGATACATAAACTTTAAATCTTCTTTTCCACAGCCTGTCCTTCTGGACTCCACGGCCAGCTGTGTCAGCTGCAATGTGACTGTATGAACGGGGCCTCTTGTCACCCTGTGACGGGCCACTGTGTTTGTCCCCCAGGGTACCATGGAGCTCGCTGTCACAGAGGTAAGTTACATCACTCTTGATTACTAATAATCTGCATTTATCCTTTTACTTATAAACATTCATGTCAACAACGGTTCCTCAGTTTGCGAACAGGGTACCTACGGTCCGAATTGTGCGAAAGTGTGCGACTGTCAGGATGAGACACCATGTGATCCTATGACAGGAATATGCTTCTGCTCTTCAGGGAAGACTGGACCCAGATGTGACATTGGTAAACCTCAACTCTTCTTCTAACTTTAAGAACACACACATACAGTAGCGCAGTACAGAAAAAAAGTCAGAAGTCCAAAATAAGTGGCGTCAAAAGATTGATGCTGGTTTCTGAACAGTGTCCAATGGTCTACTGTGAGTACAAGAGGAGGAAATGTAAAAAGATGATTTGTTAAGACTGATTCATTTTGGAATTTTTACACTGCTGCTTTCATTGTCCATTTAAATGCTAAATAACAAAAACACCTTTGTTAGACTGCAGTATGATGCATACTGTGCCTGCAATAATGTAAACAGGATTTTGCTGTTGTCAGCCAATGTGAGGCTAATTTTACAGTTTTGTATACTTTTAACAAGCAGATAACACATTTTCTTCAACAGTTGTTGTAATTACTTACTTTCCATCATTTTATATAACAGCCAGCAACCTCTGATGTGACCCTGAAAAGAGATTGTAACATCTGTTCATGTTGGTGACCTGTCTGCCATCCACCACCCTGTTGTTTACTGTAATCCCACTTTTCTGCGTGCTTCAGAATGTAGTGCAAACCACTATGGCCCAGACTGCACAAAGACCTGCGAGTGTGAGAACGGAGCACAATGCAATCAACGCAATGGCCGCTGCAGTTGCATGCACAACTGGATCGGACTGTCCTGTCAGGAAGGTACTGAAATGAGTAACTCCCTGCTGTCTCAATCGTTATTCATCATTTTATCCACATGGACAGTAGGTGACAAGCTTTGCCGACTCTAGAGTCAGAGCTGAAGAGACATTTTGGCTGACTCTGTGAAATTAGAGTAAGTGTCAGTGCTGACAGCATTCACTTACGGTATTGTGTTTGGACCAGAACTGTAGGTGCTGCACTTTTATCTTTGGTTGTGTCTTTGAATTTTGTGCATTTGCTGACTCTCCACTCTTTGTGTGCATTTCCTCAGGTGGACCTCTGCGCCTCACCTACAGCAACGGAGGAGACTTACAACACAACTCATTATAGCAGCTCCATCTATCTGAAGACTCAAACGAGGACAAGTTTTTACTGAAGTGAGTGAAAACCTTTGACACATTGTGGCCTCTGGATAACATTCATGGAAAAAGACTGAGAACTGCCACTCAATGTTCGGACCTGAGGTGGAGGTTTTGTTTTTGTGTGCCAAAGCATCATTTGAAGCTAACCCATGCAGTGATTTTCTTCCAGTCAAAGTGGAATGTCAGTATAAATATATAAATATTAAAAAGAAATCACCTGTAGGGAAATAATCCTCACAATCACAGTGCAGAGCCAAGAGACTGTGGTTGTGGTTACACTGCACTTTCAGTATTGCCTTGATCTTCAAAAATACCCTTTGAAGGTACTGTATATAAAATATCTAATTTTGTAAGCAAACGGGTGATATAATGCACCATCATGAAGATATTACTTGCCAATATGTGACGTTTTTCACTCAAAATATTTAGTACTGCCCTCAGTCCAGTGGTGCTATAGGGCTTTACTGTACTTGAGATGTGATAACACTCACTGTAAAGCACATTCTTAAACACCTTCATGAACAACTGTAAATTTCCAAATAACACAGCTAACAATCATGTATCTAAATCCTGTGTGTACAATTTGCTTTATATTTCACACAGTTCTATTCTAGAATATAAAGATGAAAATACATTTTTGTTTCCGCTGGATAAGGTGCAGTGAAAAGCCCAGAATGAGGTTTTACATAAAAATGCCAATAAAAACAGACACAAAGGTTTGTTTACCATTCTTATTTTATCATTTCATTTTCATTGAAGATCGAAGCTGTACATCCTGTCTAAATTTCAGTCAAGCACAGTGCAGATAGCAATGGCTGCAAACAAAAATTAAAAAAGGAAAAAAGGCAGAGGTGAACACGACCAGAAGTCTATACAAAGTTCAGTTTATGTACAGGAGATACCAAGCTCTCACAATGTCTTCATCAGAGTGAATCCAGTCCTCATTATGCATATGCAATGCAAAGAAATTGCTTTTTTCAATCTTAAAACTGATACAATACTGATAGGAAAAAATGCAGCATGATGAAAAAAAAAAATTCAGTTCTTTTAATTCTCTCTACTGCATTAAAGGCTAAAACATAAAAATATATTCTCTATATAACCTGGAACCTTCTGTAAAATAAGCTCTATTCGTCAGTGGGACTGGTTTCAGTCAGTAATGTTAAAAGAGCAAATCTAATGAACCCAGGACCACTTCAAGCATGAATTCCCCCACCAAGTAACTACACTCAAGTGGTAAAACGCTTCTATCTCGTGCGTTAACGCAAGAGCTTTGTTGATCGAGTCCGCACAGTGTTTTTAACACTGGTTGAACAAAATGCACAGCAAACTTATTTAAAAGAAAAGTTTGACATTTTGGGAACTGTGCTGATTTTTCTTTTCTTGCAAGAGCTAGATATGGTTGACACTAATTTGTATTTATATATGAAGTCAGTTAATTAGCTTAGCATAAACAATGGAAATTGCTTAACTGACTCTGTAGTAAGGTAGCACAATTTGCCTGCCTGCACCTCTAAACTAGATGTCAGCATCTTTTAATCAAGACAAAAACTGGCGTGTTACAAAGGACGCATCCTTTTACCAGGGTTTTGAACAGTCTATTACCCCCCATCAAAAAATGTTTCCCTACATCAGCCATCATGTTGGCATCAGGACCCCCTGTTTGTGTCAAAAGCGAAGATGTATTGAGGAGAAATGGACACTGGACTGAAAGATGGTGTCTGTCTTGAATGAAAATTCTGTGCTATGCACATGAGCCAAAAACATTTTCAGCCTGGTGCATGTAAGTGGTTCCCTCCACTGGCTTCGTCTGTATGCTCTCATATAAAGACTTTACATGGGATGACATCACAAAAAGGAAACTCTACTCTGAGTGAAGAAATGTTGACTGTCAAAATGTTAACATTTTTATGTCAAGGAAAATGGGTCTTGATTATTTTTATTGCAGTGCCAGGCCTGCTAGAAAAATTGGCTCAAGTAACAGTTCTGCCCTTCATTTTTTTTTATGGGCATGAACAAAATTACTTAAAGTCATAAATTCTGAGTACTGATGTGTCCAAAGAGATGGAAGTGGTGGTGTTGTTGAATCTGTTCTGAGTTAGGTTAGACTTCACTTGTTGGGGTCTAGATTATAGAAAACGGGGGAAATGAAACAGATGACGGTTTCTTGGCTAACATTAGCACCTTCCTGCTGGTTTCCAGAATACTCCAAGGTTTTCTGCTAAATAACTCCTTTAAAATGGCAATATTTCTACATTTTGGTTTTGTATAGATTAAACAAGACAATCTATTAAGTGAGCTTTAGAGGTGTGGAAGGTGGATTTTCTTACCTTAGGACAGTCACACAAGCTGTTTTACCAGTCCCGACTGTGTGCTTGGCAAAGTTAGGTAGTAGCTGGTGTTAATGTTTGATTTTCCATAACTCAGCAAAAAAAAAGTAAATATGCATATTTCCTAAGATGTCAAACTTTAAGTCTCGAACTTCCTCTCCCGTCCCTGCAGATGAAAATATTAAGACACAGCAACTCCACAGACTAATGATCTAAATGTGCTTTACTTTTTTCTTTTCTTCTGAGAAAACTGCATTGACTTGCACCAGTTTAATTTACTCTGACATACAAGACACAACAAATCAAACATATGCAGGGATCAACTAATACAACGGGCTAAAGCAATGGGATTAATGTGTCCCTCCTCCTCTCTCTCTCTTGCTCTGTCTCTCACAAACACACAAACCGAATCAACAGGAGTCAAATCCATTTGCTATTGTTAAAAATCATCTCAGAGCAGACTGAGAAACCTCATCCACACAAATCCAGCCGCATAAAGTCCACTTAGACATCCCCTTCCACTTTAACTGAAGCACCTAAATATCACATCATTCACACTAATGACGTTTTTATCATCTGTACTTACGTATATATATTGTTTTTTACCAAGAATTAATAGTTTCAGCCTTTAGTAAAGATTTATTATCTACATGTGTTAGTAAGCGGAGTAGCATTTACTTGCTTGTCCTGTAGGTACTGTAGGCTGGGCAAAGAGGGTCCATGCTTTAAGGATGTATCACATGCTATCTGCTTGTGCTTTAATCACAGTAAGAGAGCACCCAAAAGAGAGAGAATGATATTGCGTGGTGTCAAATTTTGCAGTAATACTTCTGATGTGTCTGAAGCTAAACGGTGCCTGAAACGTACCTAACTGATCCTAAAGCCTTAAGTTCTACTATGCATTCTGTATATGAAGGACATATTTGTTTACAAGTATAACAGCTTGGTCAAGTACAGATATATGGATTAATGTCCATACCATAGAGAAATAACAAGCTAGAGAGCACATGCGTCAAGATGATCTTGCAAAAGGGGAGAGTGAAACACTCGGGTGTGTCAAAAGACATGAAGATGATTATGATCTTTGGATAAAACCGCACTAAAGCATCAATGGTCCACCCAAATGTCAACACAGACAGAAAGACAGACAAGTAAATACAACCTCCTGATCATTTGCATGCCAACACGAGTAAAACCACCCGCTCTTTTCCCTGAGCTGCTGTCACTCACTGATTAACAGGAAACCACCACCTCCAGTGTCCAATATACTGGGAACTTCAGGCCAGTCAGCTAAAGGGGCAGCTGTTAGGCTGCTTGTCTATGCCAAGGCCCAATGCACAGTTTGATGCAACTGTAAATAAGGCAAAATATATGAACATAATTTGATCAAGGAGAGGTTCCCATGAGATGTGGAGCTAACACTGATATGACCACTTCCTGTAAAGTAAATCCCCGTCTGAAAAACAGAGCAGAGGCTGGTTCACACAGTGAAGCAGGAAAAACGGATTTACCACAAGTGGGGTTCCTACTTTTTGGGATAAATAAATTTCTTCAGTAGCAATCACATGGGCACAATGGCGAACACTCCTGACTTGTCATCACATACAGTTCACACGTCAGGACAGATGAGAAGCTTTTCAGGCAGACGACAGTTGCGCTCTCTCATCCTCTTAAACTCAGGACCATCACATTTAGACAGCATGAGTGTCAGAGCCTTAGGCTGGAAAAACACTCCCAGTGAAGACAAGGGGGGAATGAGGAGTGGGAATTATCAGGAGGCAATGCAAATTCTAATAGTGCAATGGTTGTGAGATAAAACTACCCATCCTCTCCCCGTCTTAGAAATACCCTCCAATACCTTTACTGACAATACTAAAGTGCTGATTGTTAAAGCCCAAGAGAGGGCTCATACACTAATGTCGACAACACAAACTTTGTTTTGGAGGGGGGGGGACTTTGACTCTAACAATGGAGTCAAAGTTTTCTTTGACTCTAACAATACACACATTTGTAAACAGAATGTCCAAGGAACATGGCTATGGTACATTTGCAACAGAGTAGTTAGCATGAATTTAATCTTCCCATTAGTTGCATTCAGTTTTAGGGGGAAAAAAGCAAAATAAAAAATAAATTCTGGCTGCTAAGCAAGCATTTGCTTATTTTTTTGATGTATTTTTTAATATATTAAAATACGTTCAACTGAATTGAATGTATAACTGATTTAAGTATTAGCAAATATCCCTAACCTCTCTTACACTTTGTCAATCCCTTCCTTTCCTGTGAAGGTGAATGTATTTTTTCCCCTTTTCTTATCTTATCCCTGTAAGTCTAAATGAGGTGCCCTGCGTGGCCTTGGTGTGGCCAAACTCATGCGCCAGGGTCTCACTCAGTAAAAGCTCAAGCAAACAGAGGATCAGGCAAAGGTGGGGCGCTGCGGCTGCAGCCTGGGTGCAGCCCTGCTGGGCGGGGCCGTGCCACTCATTAGGAGCGGTAGTCCTTTTTACTATACGGCTTGTTCCCCAGAATGCTGTCCACCTCATGTGTGATGGATGACGACAACTTTGGGAGAACCTGTGACAGGAAAGATGAAATAATTCATTTTTTTTCATTTCAAATCTCAACCCAAAGACAGTGCTAAAAACCGATTCACAGTTGTCACCTCAATACAGTCACTAAATTAAATCACAGTTCACTTCTATTCAAATATAACTTGTTACTTTAGTTCATTTTCCCTTAGTTGTAAGTCCAAATAAACACTGCAATTTTAAGAATAAATTCAGCCATTTTCTAAATTAATCATATTGTTCAAAATCACGAGGCACCAAAACCAACATGGAATCATCTCTACTCCCATTGGGTTAGTTGCCAGCCTTCAGCCAGACACACCACTCAACTAGGTGTTGTTTCATCATTCCAAAAACCAAGACCATCTTAAATATTGTCCACACTAATGGGATTCTCTCTAATTCCACCTCAAATGTCACACACGTGTAGCTAAGTGGACACAGTACAAGGAAATCCCGATTTAGAGTGTGGGTGGCAATGCTTTTTAGTAGATTGGTGTGTATAGCTGATGTGACATAGGTCTGTGACACAGCCAAAATGGTAATCCAGGCTGCAAGCTGATAAACAAAAAACGTAAGTTGAGACTATTCAGTTTTTGTTGTAAACAATACAGTTGAAAATGACCAAATTATGCTTTAAGCTAGGAGCAGAGTGAGAATGGAAACGAAACCACTCTGCACGATCCATCCCTCACTCTCCCTGCTTCACCTAATTGTTCTGATGCAATTACAATACTGTAAATAAGAATGCTCTGAATTTTAAATGGCAATAAACTATATCAGTTGTGAGTAGAAAGTTGACCTATGTTTAAAAAAAAAAGAAAAACCTCATACTAGTGAATATTGTGCAGTTAGGTGCACAGTTTGCATCCCCTTACTTAAAGATTTATTACATCAACAGAATTAATGAATATCGAGCAAATACAAATCTTCCTTCAACAGAAATTAAAGGTAACTTTAAATTTATTAAGGGGATGTAAACATTTTCACTTGTTTTTATACACTGACCATTTTTGTTGTGATAAAAGAAAAATTGTATTAGCTGATTGTGTATTCTTCTTATTATTATGTTAGGGAGAGTTCATTTCCTTACATGCCATGTTGATGCAATTATCAAAGAATTTAACATTGCCTCACAGGGCCGCTGTAATTTTTACGTATTTTTTTTGTAATTATTAATAGGTATATATTTTTGACCGTTTGTATATACTGTCTCTAAAAATGTACTGTCAATTGTAACATTGTTTTTATTCCCTTATGAAATTAAATTAGAACTATTCCCATGTAATACAGAACTAATTTGTTTTTTATCTTTTGCAATAGAAGAACAATATTGTGTTGACTTTTAAAATTAACTTTTTCTATTTCTGAGTCTGTAAAAGGAAAACTACAGAGCCCTTGGGAAATGTGAGCGTAGCATTTCAAAACTGAAATATTACCCGGCTCTAGGGAAAGGAAATACACAGCGTGCTCAGATTTAGTATTCCAGTGTGTCTAAACACACACAACACATAAACAAACAGGAGAATAGAGATGCTCTTTACTAGAGGCTAGACTAAATTTGAGTAACTAAACCCCCACTCGTCTGAAATCCCCATTAAAGGCCTGCATCTTATCAGGATAGGAAGAAGTGGTCGTGAGCTTGTCTCCAATCCCCCTGGCAACTGATACTCCGCTGACCTTATTAACTTAGTACAGTAAAGCACCGAAGCGTGTTGCAGCAAACTGCCTGAGAGGCTAAGATGTACCCGGGAGAGGAGACTGCTGTTAAGGACTGAGAGGCATAAATATGATCAAAGAGGTCAGGTCAGGTCACATTTTCACGCATTTAGTCACTCATTTGCTTTGCAAACAACAAACACATGCACAAACACACACTTAATTTTTTTGGCCTCACCTGTATCGCTCCAATATTCTCCATCAGCTGGTCAGTGTTTGACGCCCCTAAAAGCACAGAGCTCACCCCCTCGTTCCGTAGGCACCATGCTGCAGGAGACCAGTAAACAACAATGACACGCCTACCATGGATATGTGCGCGCACACACACACACACACACACACACACACACACACACACACACACACACACACACACACACACACACACACACACACACACAGAGTATCCCAGCTACAATCTTTAACATGCTAAATGACTTCTTTAGAAACTACAAAGCTACTAAAACATGAAAGCTACTGCAGCACTCGTTAGGAATTATAGATTTCCACAAATGTTCACACCAAAACACTAACAAGGTGTAACACCTTAAACATGTTCCACTACAAGTAGAGTTACAATCCTAAAGTGAGAAAAACGAGTGTCAGTGTGGAACAACTAAAAGCACTCTCTGTGTAGCAGAATATTTCTAGGACTTCAATATGTTTTCATTATGAATGAATCTGACGATTATTCCCTCAATTAGTGTTTACGCAGTGACATAAATCTTTACCCTCCAGGAATTCATGATCTTGTAATTGGACAATTAACACAAATTTAACACATCCCACTGAATTCTCTACAACCTTGCAATTTTGTCCATCATTAGAACTTTTCAGAGAATTTGACCCAGCATCTCGCATGACAGCTGTAAATGAGAGCTTCCTTACGCTATGTGGTATCCCTTAAAGTAAAAACTGTGCTCAAAAGCAAATAAGTTTACTTCTGACAAGAAAAGAAATGTCTGACTCCAGGCCTATCTGCAAAAAATAGAGCTAAAGACCATTCACAATAATTCTAAGGGGTTTTTATTTACATTTTACTCATTGTGCCAACTTCTTTGGAACTGGGGTTGTATTTTCACCTTCACTGGTTCCCACAACTTCATTGCAAAATGCAAATGAAGTCCCGCAAGGACTGGATTATCAATTATTTATATAGAACAACATTTAGTTAAATTATAATCAGAATTCCACTTTTTTTGGTCAAATGATTACATGTTTTCAGTACAGTATGTGTATGAATTAAATGTACACAGTACAACATTTGGTTAGTTAATTTTATCTTATTTTAGATGTTAAATCTTAACCTGCAAAATACCTGTTGTAAAATTGTTATGTTGAACAAAACTACAGTATTTCTTTTTGAAATGTAGTTAAGTAGAATAAAATGGAAATATTTAGGTACTTTATAATACTTTAAAATAGTCCTCAACTCCAGGTAAATGTACTAAATTTATGCAAATCTGACTTTATTTACAGACAAACCAATAAAACTGTGTTATTGTAATTGTGAGCTGTATTATGGAATGCAACTGCATGCTTTTGGAATTGAGGAAAACACTCTCTTAAGCAGATTATAGCATAAAGGGATGAAGAATGTTACTGTAAAAACAGCAGGATTATGCTTCTGCACAGATCTTACACCAGCATGTGAATATTTCCCAAATCAGAACAGAGGACAGATTTTCACAGAATAATGCCTGAGTGGCCTCAGGTCACTGAGAGACCCACATCTACCAACTCTCCTCATGACCACAGTTAGATTCCTGAATTCACCACCTGCTCCATCAGCACCAGGCCTCAGCATCAAGCTAAAGGCATAAAGGAGTATGTCACTTATATAGTTTTTATTTAATGCTAGAGTGCCTCAGTGATCTAGAATACTACAAGGTGGATATAAATCTCTGGTGCTGCCTTCAGGATTGCTGTGAGGATTTATGGTAATTGGAAAAGATGAGGGACCCCACTAATGGGCCGTGAAACCTAATCTGTGACACTGCTTTACTGCACTAGAGAAACATCTGTCGAGATCTGTGATGAGATAGGAGACACAGTCCCAGATTTACTTGCTGCGTCCTTCAAGTCTGATACTTTAACAGCCCTCGCAGGGTCGTGCGTCTTCGAGATTTGCACATTCTCAGTTTCCTGCCTGGCAGTGAATCGAAATGTCATTTAAGTGATTTATGTCAGGGATGCTATTTTAATGCTGACACTGTAAACTATTAAAAACATTCTAACACCACTGAAAAACCACAGGCCTGCATAAACAAATAACGCTGTAAACATGCTTACATTCCATAGGTTGATATTTGCAGCATCTTATTATAATGTCTTTGGGGGACTGTCAGTCCATTTTCAGAACACTGCAAATTGTCAGTCTCCTGGTTATTTCCCTTTAACACACACCATCCACCTTCTTATATTCATTTTTGTGTTTGCCACTTACTTTGTTCTGTTATTCATTTGTAATTGAAAACAACAGTAGTCTACAACACAGATACAAAAAACGGGACAACACAGCACACCTACAGTGGAAAGTAGCGACAGCACTGCTGACCTCGGCCTAACCGAGGCAGAGGGACGGACAGACAGACAGAAAGAGAGAGAGCGGCAGAGTGTATCTGCGTACCGATGGCGAGTTGGGGCAAGGTGCAGCCCAGCCGCTCCGCTATTGCCTGCAGCTCTTTCAACTTCGCCTGCTGACGTCGGCCCTCCTCGCTCAAGATCTTGTCCTTTAACCACTGGTAACCCTGTCGAAAACACAGCACACCTGCTCAAAAACATAGCCCTGCTCACACCGATGCACAGCAGCTCCTGTGTCACCAGGGCTTGTTTTTAAACATGTGACTCTGTCTCGTGCTGTCTACTTCTGAGCCTGGGAAACGCAGCTCCAGATATACTTACTAAAACTCTGTTGTAATTACAAGGTTACAAACATTAAGACGTGCATGCATTTAAACACTATTGAAATTCTCAGATGACTCAAAACATGACTTTATATTTCAATGTTAAACTTGATAGTGCGAGTATACAATAACATTAGAAGCATAATCACTGATTAAAAAAGCCAAAATACCACAAACATCTACAGGCAACATTGAACACAAGTTGTCAAAAAATAATGCACAACACCAAAATGGAGAGCTAGTTTCATGAACCAGGAGACGTCCATTCGACAGTCACTGACACACAATCCACAACATGCCATTGAACTCTAACACAAAGGGCAGCTCATTGCATTAAACCAGTCTTGGCTTCTGCATAATATAAAAAGGTGCAGTTTTGAAACCAATATTTTGTTTTCAAAAGTAATGTGACATAACGTGCAGTGTGTGGCTGTTGATGAAACTATGTTATTGCACACAGCTCATCTGTCACTTTGAAGACCAGTATTCCTCTGGGTTTGTAAGTGCTCACCGCATTAAATCTTCTCCCCATTATTGCTCATTTAAAGTGGCTGTTCCCTTGTGCTTAGAGCAAAAAAAAGTCTAAACAAATTATTCTAGGTCACACACGAGTTGTTTGGAATAACATACTGAACTGCGTCACGATTCATCTACCAATTTAATTCTATAGTTTTAGTTTAAAAGGTGTTAGCATTAATACTGTTGAGCTTATGTATTTGTGCTCGTGTGTTAATCTGACACCAGCTGGCAGCTTGAGACGAGGTACACAGTGCAAGGCATCAACATGGCACAGAAAGCACACAGATATGTGATGTATGAGTTACAGAACCTGAAAGACACAAACACACAAACAACCAGCAACCAGAAGTGAAGCACACAAGGGTGACACCAGCAAAGATAATCAAAGTGGCATACAGAACAAAACAGCGTGCAAGGTTTGTCTACCTTCAAAGAGGCTCTGGAGTAGGGAGGCACTCTGCCGTCATATTTCCCTGAGATGATCCCACAGGCCAGTGGTGACCATGTCATAGCCCCCACACCTAACAACAAGAAGGTGAGTATCAAAACCATTGACAATGGCTCATGTGATCTCAGACTTTAAGACCACTGAGAATTCACAGCTAAGGTTTTATCTCCACATGTTAAACATTCATCCTGTCAAAAGAAGAATCATGTTATTTATATGTGTAGAATCTATAAATGTTGTAATTCATTTTTGTCCATAATGTAAAGTACTTTGCTGCTCTGGTATGTCTTGCCTGTCTTTCACTCTGGAAGGGGAAATCCCTTTTCCGAATGTTATAGAGTTTGTAAAGCCCCTTGAAGCAAATATGTGATAGTGGCCTATTTAAATTAAATTAGATTTGATTTATTTTGTCTATTTTTATTAATCAAAGCTAGACTGGAAATCTTGATGGTCTCTAGGTCTTTGTGCCACAGAGCTAAACCCTCTGTAATACTTTGTTAAATTTGCAATATTAAACTCAACATTGTTTAAAGTAAAAAACCTCAACCAGTGATCCATTGCTGCTCACCTATCTTATGGAAGAGCTCAGGTAGCTGGACCTCCACCTTTTCCCTCTGGAACATATGGTACTCTGCCTGCTCACAGATGGGGGGAATCTGGTTGAACTGTCGTGCCACAGAGTACGCTTCCTAAAAGGAAAAAACAGAACAAGAAAGTACAGGACAACTTTTATAAGGAGCCACAACCTCTTAGGCTGATGCACCTCCACAGCTCCATCAGATGAGCCCAGCTGACACAGTGATTTTTGGCAATATGTGTTTTTGTTTTTCTATTTAGACACTGTAAATCTTACCATTATTTCCATTGGGCTCCAGCGGGATGTTCCCCAGTACATGGCCATGCCTTGATTTATCACATGTGTCATTGCTCGGACTGTTTCTGCACATGGAAAAATAAACAACAACATTAAAAACACAGTTTACACACATTGTATTTGTACAGAAGTTTGTTTCACTACAGTGTTTTCCCTATAGTACTCTGTAGACCAGACAATCACCCAGTAGCCTAATGCGTATGTTTGAGCTGCAGCTTCTGTAACAGATGTATTTGTAATCATTTGCAATCCCAGTGTGCCAGGCTATTCAGAGAAGAAGTGGAAAACCTCATTAAGGGAATCGGGATGTTGAGTGATTTATTCTGATGAGGACTACATCTATTCATTACAAGACACACTTGACTTTTGACAATGGCATCACCGTAAAAATCCACAAGTCTCTAAGTACAGACAAGGTGTCTTCAGCTAGTTGACAAACTGAACTAGTCTTTCGGGCTAAAAAACATTTTGTTAAATACAATTTTAAAAAGTGTTTTTTTCCCCCCCAATATTATGCAGTCCAGGCTTGAACAAATGCTGCACCGAGTTGGCTATTATTTTGTTCAGTCACTACAGCACCGTAATTTATTTAAAGCTATCATGCATGCTAGCATGTTAGATAACAATCAGGGCATCTCAGACAGCACCAGGAGCATAACAAAACAGCATTGTATCAACCAAATTATTCTCCATCCAGCCATTCTAAGTGCAGATGTATTGGACTAACAAATCAGCCTCCTATCATCTAGAGGATGCTTGGCTCAGAGAACAGTTCACCTCCTTTTCCCCCTGAATACTACCCTTTGGCTACTGCCAGAGTAAAATATAGCAGATGGTTTAACCACTGTAGATTTGAAGAAATAGACTCAGCTGTCCATATGAACTGTGTGCAGTCGTTAAAGGGCACATGGGCATAAGATTTGGCTCGACATTTACATCAAACAACAGCCAATACGTCTGAGTAACAAAACATTGAAGTACTGTGAAATAGCCAGAGGTGGTGAAACATGAAACTGGAGTCCTGAACATGACCTTTGACCAAACTTAACCCAGCGAGGAACAGATGGATATTGTGTGACCAGCTGAGCACATACACATTTAACACTCTGCCATTTAAAGGTCTCCAGCATCAGTTTCTATCCTCATTCTGACTGTGGAGGTGGAAGCACCAGGACAACATGCAGCATTTAAAAATAGACATTTCTGTCTTTTTTTTATTTTATTTTTTTTATTAGTCTTCATGTTGCAGTAGTCATAGAGACAGAAAAGAGGTACATGTTCTTATGCACAATATGACAAAAACATAGGTTAGCAGAGTTTGAGAGCCGAGAACATAAATTCAAAAGCAGTAAAGAAGTAGGGACGGTAGAAGCATTACCTTCCATGGGTGTGTTAGGGTCAGGCCTGTTTGCAAAAACCACATCCACGTAGTCTAACTGCAGTCTTTCTAGAGAAGCCTTTAAACCTAGAAATAATAAATTATTAGCAAGTGAATCGGTCACACTACTGTACATTAAGTTCCTCATAAACACCCCTTTTATGGTGCATACTGTCAAACAGTTAGTGAAGGGGATTCCCATAATCTACAGTGGTGCTACTTACCTTCTATTATGTGTTTTCGGGATAAACCTCTTTCAGTTTCCGCTCTATGAAAATAAATAAATAAATAAATAAAATAGCATGATTTGATTATATGATGCAACCTGCCCCTCTCAAATAATATTATTATATATATCCCTCTTGAATATAAGCTAATAAATGTTTTGGCTTTATTGACAAAAGATCAGTTTGATCAGTCAAGAAAAAAAAATATACAAGAGAATCATTTCTGATTTGTAAGCAACCAGATAAATCTTACTTTCCACCCCAGAAGATCTTTGTTGTTATCACCAGACTGGAACGTCTGAAAATGAAAAAATGAAAGCAAGCTGTTACAACACCTGCCAAATGGAGAGCTGTACTTAAAAAATAAAAAATTTTAAAAAAGGTGAGGTCTACATCTAAACCTGTGTGCATTAACAGTAGATCTTCTCTTTAATTATGCATTTCTACTTTATTCTTTCAATATCACACTTTCCCACATCCCACAGTAAGTGTGACTGCACCAACAGTCAGCCAGTGCTGATGAATGAGTGTTCTTGGCATATAACCTGACAGAGCTACACAAATGCCAATCCAGGGCTGACAAAGTAAAAACACAAGGCACCAGAAGTTCATCCATTATTAAGTGTTTATGAAGAGGGGCACCGAGTGTGATCATGGCATGTGGCCCATATTAATCTTTCATCTCCCCACCTTACCGTTCCAGTTCACAACACACAGCCTCCCAATATGTGCAGGCAAGGAGATGATACAAGATTAGGGAGGCTGGCTGGGACGGAAATTAAAAAACACCCAATTAAGGGCTGCCTCATACCTCCATCCTTTCTTCTTTATGATATTTCCGAGCACCATCTCTGCCCTGTGAACCAAACAGACAAAAGATAACATAAATAAAGATCAGATGAAATGATAAGAGTGCTCACACCCTGCTGTCTGAAAGTTCATTTCCAGCCATATATAATTTAAAAAACAAAAACAAAAAAAGAACTCTGGATAAATAATGTATCCTGCATAAGGGATCTTTCATTGGAAAGAGCAGCTGTTTAGGTTTGGCGAGTTTGAATTAGCTGCTGGGTCAGTGTCAGCAGGCCCTGCGCCCAGCTGCAATGTGGAGCCACTACAATGACACTCATTAGCAGCCACATGGGTGCTAATGAGTGACATTACATTCAATATGGGGCTCATTAGGGCAGAAACCTGTCAACAGAATGTCTTCCCAGTCTTTTCACTCTTACAAATAATGAGAAACCTCATTGCAAGATAAAATTGTGCTATAAAATGTATTTGGGCATTTCTGAGTACCTTAAGTTTTGCTTTGATTCATTTTGGGTGAAGTGATCAATAAAGATTGCTGCAATCAATGAGATTTTCATTAAATCGTTTGCTGTCAAAATGGTGTTAAACTACACGGACCACAATTCATTTCACCTATTATACAGCCAGTTAGTGCTCCTGTTAGTTGCAGTGTATCTTTTTCGACACTTCCAGAGCAGCAGTTTTGGTAAATATGGTAAAAATTAAGTTTCAGTCAACAGACTGACAGACTCATCCTTACTTCTAAATCAAACAGTCTTTGGGTAAAATGGTCATTCTGACTACAATGGTCTATTTTTGTATTTAACATTTATGTAACCAGGCAAATCTAACAGAGATCGGAGGAATCTTTCAAAAACACTGCAAGAACTACAAGTTTGTAATAATTTACCATTTACCATGACCCATTACTAGAAACTACATCATCATCACAAATACTGTAAGATTTTTAACCAACAAACTGGATTTCTCCTTACAGCTTGCCCCTTTGCTGAATTTAAGAGTCTGAAGCTTGGCTGATTCTTCAACCATTGTTACCTTATTGCAGATCATAGCTACAGAACACAAATGCAAATACAAGCTGCCAGCTTTGTCTGTTGTTTTGAAAAGTGTGGCATAAATAAATCTTCACTTAATTCTTTCTGCCTAAAATGGTGGTATGATTAATGGAAGTTGATGCTGTATACTGGTGCTGTGACAGATTATAGTGGTGCTGTGAGGTTTGTTTCAAATAGGTACATACTCTGGTATGTGTATCCAGAAGATTTTTTCATTTTAAATGTGATTTGTCTGTGTGTTTTGTTTCTATGGGTCAAGCTTAAAATTAAGCCCTGCATAGAGCATGTGGGTTATTTTTATATAATTATGCATTTCATTTATTAAGTATTAAAATGTAAATCTTATTCTGCATGCTTGCCTGCTACAGTTTGCTGATACAACAAGCAGCATGAGTAAAGCAGGTGCTGAACTACTACTGGCTATTTCAGATTCTGCCAGCTGGACCAACACCTTTTTTAAACAACAGACACTCAAGCTCCCCCTGGAGTGCAATAATGTGCATTATAATGTGTGCAAGTCTCCGGTAAACACCCACACACCACTCTGTGTTTAGCCCTTGGTAATCTGAGAGCCCAAACATAAGGTACAGGGAGCCTAGAGCAGGTTGACTTCCTTCATCCATCTACTAATTGGGTCTTTATTCCACTGCAGAATCAATGTTATGACTTTGGGCAAAAACAGTGACATAATGCTGCATTATTCATGGATTTATAATAATGTATTACTTTCAGATTTCTCTGCAATTACTCTACCAATTTTTCACTGGTCTCACACAATATCATGTGATTATTATGCATCTAGAGCATAGTGTCTAAGCCTGTAGGAAAATGAAGAGGCAAATTATGTTCTGCTAATTAGTTGCATACTTTTAAGTTCTTTGATGCAATGTTTTGCTGATAACAGGATAAGAAGAACAAATACATATATTTATTAATATGTCTGAGAAACATCAGCCTGTACACTGTAGTTAGAAATCCCAATCAATAATTAATCATTTTCATGTGTTGAATGTTTGTTTTATGGCTGCTTTTGTAGAGAGAAACCAGAAACAAACAGACAGAAGCTGTCAATCCGTGAGCATGAGCAGGGCAATAAGTGTGAGCCCAGCTTACAAACCTGGTTTGTGTTGTGTTTATGTGTCCACACACAGATACAGTAAACACATTGTCTGGCTGAAGCCCGAACTAAAGACTTCACATAAAAGCTCTCTCTATTCCGATGTGCAAATTGTATAGTTTGTTGTATTCCTGCAAATATAAGCAGGAATAATAGAAGCTTCTCTGCACTGCTGTGCAGGTGAAGGATTAACACCTGTGCAACACATATAAAGTCGTGTGACATACTGTCACAAACATTTGCACATGCTATCAAACTGTGGCTTGTTTTGTGTTAGCAATACTTCTGTGTCAAAGATCGACGTTGTTACTGTTTTTATAGTAACAGACTGCTGCAATCGCTCCAGAACACCGATACTCAGCAGCTGAGGCATTAGATGAGTAAAACCAAAGACCTACTGCGTTTTTCATAGCTTTATTTTCTTTTACACAGATTCACTCTAATGCATCTGTCTAAATATAATGAAAAAACTAGAATATTCTTCTTCTCTAGGATTAAAACAGAGACACTGTTTTTAAAGGATAATCCCTTAGATTATTTCAAAGCACCCAAATTACTACAAAGACAGACTAATCCACACTGGAACCATGAGTACAGACAGCTTAAAAGGTAATACAGGGCTGCTCTCTGAAGTTAAAATATCCCCACTAGTGGTCTGTAAATGTAGACCTATAGACTATACGCATTTCACTGGCTTTGTGCCTGTATTCTGCACAATGACATCTGATCCTTCAATTGTTACTGTAAAAATGTCAACATGTTAAAAGCTGTAATTTCAGGTTTGCACCTGAAGAGAGAGAGAAATACATTTTTTTTGACAATATTCACATTTTACCCAAATTTCCTTAAGACATTGCTAATTATAGTGCATTTCCATCCACTACCATTATGCTAATGTCAGGAGTTTGTTCAAAGAGATAAGCAATGAAGCCACTATATTATCACAGAAGAAATAACATTATGACATACTAAAAAAGATAGTTTTCAAACAAGAACAAAATCCAAATGCAATCTCTAATCTGTGATGAAAGTCTGGCATTTGTTGTCTCTTCAGTGGAGCTGAAGTTTAAATTGAAGTTTCAAGTTCCAGAGGTTTTCTATACACATTAAACTCAAAACTATCTGAAAAAGGTTTTCAGGATCAGATTTGGGTGACTTGACTCTTTGAGCATGAGACATTGTTTTACCATGAGTGAAGACAACACAGCAGAGACAACACAGCTCTCCAGAACGCACACCTGTATGGAGCATATATTCTCATGCCCTGCAGAGTTTACCACCACCTGAGATCAGCTTCACCCCAGACAAAACTATCAAGCATAAGAACGAGTATGTTATCCTTAACTGCTTTCGAGTCAGAATATTAATTGTTGTTACTGATCACTGATGAGTGACCTGTGGCACAGAGTATACTCACTTTCCGGCAGCGTATACCTCGGCTGTGTCAAACAGATTAATGCCATTTTCATAGGCCAGAGTCATCAGCTGCTCTGCCATCTGTTGAGAGAGCAGGGGAGAAGAAATGGAGAGCAGACTGATATGATGTGTTAGGGCTTATTAATTAATAAATCTTCCTTCACAAGACTAAAGAAAGCCTGCAATGACTTTGCCTTCCTATAATGTGTTTATTCTCTGGGTGTTGACTCTCCCTGGCAGTATGTTGTTACTATAAATAAAAATAGACTTATTCGGAAATCTAGTAGATGCCAGATCATATGGAAGGTTTCCATTTTCAACCCCTGACTGCTGGAAGGTGAAAAAAATCCATCTGCTCTCACCTCATCTGTTATCTGTCCACCGAATGTCACCCATGTTCCTAAAGAGAATGATAGTGGTGGGGGGATCACAGTATGAGTATAAATACAAAAACATGTGTGCCCACAGATGAGCAATTAAACCAATACTACACATACTGTGTAAGAAAAGAGATGCTGATGTTTTATAACTTGCAATGGGCTTCAGCTGGAACTAAAGGACTATAGAGTTATCGGTTTCCCCCATAAAGTTGTACGCAAAGTTTGGAGTTCAGCAAACTTCTCATTGTTTGTAATAATGCAAGACACTCTTACCTAATCCAAGGCAGGACACCCGCAGGCCCGATTTCCCAAGGTTTCTGTTAACGCAGAAAATTACATTAACAGTCATGCAGCAAAGGTGGCATTGATTTATGACATTTAACACTCCAATAATGGCTGTAATAACAAACTAGACAAACTTAAAGCCTCATTTGTAACTTTTATCAAGACATATATAAATTAACAACCCTTTCAATCTTTTGTAATAAAAAATAAAAAATTCAATTTCAAGATTCACTCATAGTAGATGCTTAGAGTCATGGAAGCTAAGAAGAGCTCTTTGAATGGATTTGAAGCCATCGTGCATCTGCTGCAGTTCTGACATGTACTGTAGTGTATAGGTAAGGTAGAACAGTAACATCTGTGCTGACAATGACTGTTTCTGTGTCTCTCTCTCTGTGTGTGTGTGTGTGTGTGTGTGTGTGTGTGTGTGTGTGTGTGTGTGTGTGTGTGTGTGTGTGTGTGTGTGTAAGAGAGAGAGAGAGAAATGATAAGTGGGGAGTTGGGGAGGTAAAGCGAGTCTTAAGCAGGCTCACCATGACATCCACAAACATTTCACATACAGTAGCACACCACACTTGGCTGCCATCTGACTAATATCCCCTGCAGCAATGCAGAATCTTGACTACTCATAACATCTTCCTCCTAAAGCTGGCGTCTCTGAGCCAATCGTCATCCACACAGACCCCTCTGCTGTCAGTCACAGATTTGTTTAGGTCTTTGGTTCTGTTGCAGATGCTTTTAAAGTTTTCTAAGCATGTACAAGAGAGCCTTTTTTTTTTTTTGACTGCGATAACTAATCTCATATTTGTCTCACTCAGTGTTTTTAATTGATCTGATTGTACACAGAGACCTCATTTAGATATTTCAAATCAAAGAAATTTCTAAATACACAAAATTCACTGTGCTACCTCTGGTCAATCCCCTTCAAGATTTACACTGGCAATGCAAAAAGATAAAAAGAAATGTAGCATCAGAGATGATGTAACATGTGCGGGAGTCAAAGTGAGGATGTGGGAGTTTATCTAATATATTTTTATAGGATGGCCTGTATAAAGATTCAATAGAAGTGAAAAGGAATAGACAGAAACAGGGAGTAGGTTTTCTGTCCGTGTCTTTATGCAGGTGTGTGTGTGTGTGTGTGTTATATGACAGTGATTGTGACTGCATGTGTGTGTGGGGGGAGAGCTGCAGTGACTAACAAAACATTGACCAATTATTTTTAAAGAAATATGAAATTTTCAAGTGTCATATCAATAGCTTCATGTTTTCTAAGTGGCCTACATTTGTGTTGCTCTGAGAAAAAAAAAAAAGATTACCTCTAAAATTTCTTCATTCATTTATATTCTTTGTTATCTGACTTGAGATCTTATGATAATCATCTGACTCGGTATGTGAAGATTATATTTGCGTTATAGTTTGATACTGAGAGCCAGATGATGTCATGTAATGGAGCCTACTGACTTCTAAGGCACACAGTCAGTCACGAGAGAAAAGGCTGAGTGATAAGAAAAACTGGTGGGACCACGCACCCTTACAGAGCACTGCAGTGACAAGGTTAACTCAAGTCCTCTCTGACAAACCACTGGAGATGATCTACAATAACTGCCTCTTAATTGTATGAGTACAATACCCCTTTGAGGAGATGCTGCTCAGGGTCATAGAGATTAATAAAGCTTAATGTCCAAAACTGCTATTGGATTTTTGTCTTTTTAATAGTGGACTGAGACATTTTTCTAATAGCAGGACAAACTTTATTTTAATTAATTTCTAATTAAGCTTGACTGCATTCTTCTTTAAATAAATTGAAAACTGTAACCTTTAAAACAGTGTTGTACGTCTGTACATTCAGCACAGAGTCCAATTTCCAAAGATATTGTAACAGCAAACTGCCATTGTGATGAAAGTAATTCATGTTGTTTAATTTTTTTTATAGAAGGTAACATGCTGTGCATCAATAACATGCACCGTAAAGCCAAAGTCTATGTAATTAAACAAACTAGGACCAACACGCTTCTAGGGTTGCACCGGGTTTATCCCAATGTGAGGCTTACTTGGTAAATGTTGCAAAAGCATATTTTAACCATGAATACTGTGCACACAGCACCAGTACATTGCAGCACTTCACTAACCCCAAAAATAAAGGTATCAGAATTCACTTCCCTTGCTATTGTTCTCATTGTAAGGATGTCCCTTTGTCAGCACATGTGTTGTGTTCAATATTTTACTAGACGGGCCTTGAATACTGCCAGAGCCTGTAAGCAGGTAGGGGTCAGGTTCCTGCTGAGGCTTATCAAACATAAACCACAAGAGTCAACTCTACTCAATAATAAAGAAGACAGGTACAGTACAGTAACAACACTGAACCTGCGGGGACATAACCAGATGGCATACAGTGAACAGAACACGTAGTGACCATGTCAACCGCCAAACAAAACAAAACAAGGTACACTTGTTTGGTTTGAAATACGAGGTATCCTTTCCCCGAGGTTTTCATTAACATCAACCTTCTGATCCAATCAGCACAAAGTCTGACAGGACAGGGCAAGGCCTTTCATTCTGCCGTGTAGGTTTAATTGATTAAGGATGGCTTGCAGATCTATTTGGGGTTTTCTTACATACAGGTTGGTTTACACTTAACTTGAAACAATGAATTCTGCAAGACCACTGCATTCACTCAGCTCTGCTGCTGATTGACGAGTGGATGGCAGCCAGTAAATGAAGAGCAATGGTGAAGAGCAACGCTGTAAGACCATCAAATTCAAGTGTTTTTTTTTTCTCTTTTCTTTCTTTCTCTCTTTTTTTTTATTGGTTTATTGGATTTTGTCTGAAAAGAGAAATAAAATAAAATGAAAATAATAAAACAAAAATGAAATAAAAAAAAGGGACAAGAAGATATGCAACAAACACAAATGTCAAAAATAGCCAAATGCAGTATTCACAGATCAATAATAAAACACTGTAAACTATCAGCAGATGTGATGGATTTGAGTCACAAGACTTGGGTAGAATCAGACCTAAGTCACAATTTTGAGGAAGTGATACTTGTTTGATTTAGACTGATAAAAGACTTGATTTTAACTTGGTATTCATGACTTATGTAAATATTTTTGTAACTACTGAGAATTCTTATTTTTGAGACATAATTGGGTGATTAATAAAGAAATATGCTCATGGATAAGATGTTTATTAGGTTTTTGTTTTTTCGTTGACAATATTATGGCATAGTAAATTCATTCACTGGGCATAACCATTATTATTACTCTTGTAAGTATTTCTCAGTAGGTCCATCTTTGATACAGTCCTCATTGTGATGCTCTTGTAAATGTTCTCCACTAAAGCTCTAGAAGACCGCAGGGCACTGTACCAGAGTGAAGCCAAGTCTCTCTCAGCATTACAGTTTGACAGACACTGCCACATCTTTCTCCTTTCCTCTTAAAGATCACATCTTTCAGGCACTGCTCACTGTAGCTCCTCCTACTTAACTTAATAGCTGTGCCATTTACAAAGCGGCAAGATAGATGTGTGTGGGATGGAATGAGGATCAATACATGTGAAAGAGGAACAGGACACTAATTCATTTGAAATCTCAGCATTAACATCTTCATTAATATGTTTTTTTTTCCTCCTTGATTTGGCACAGATTGGACATGGAGATGGGCTGTTGGGGTTCAGTTTCTTGCCAGGGACACTTTGACATGTGGTCAGTAAGAGTGGGGGAAGAAGAACCTCAAGCCCTATGGTCACAGGTTGGCCACTCTATCAACTGAGCCACTGCCTCCCCCAAATATCTTTATTAATAATTAAATTTTTGAATCTTTGGTAGGTTTAGTAACCTAAATTGTTTTTGTGTAGTTGTGACCTGCAGTTAAATTATGTTCAGGGTTAGTCCATAAGTATTTAAACTGTTTTTTTTCCCAGTAAAAGCTAATATATTGTTTCCTCTTGATAATCACGCTTTGGACAACTGTGGCGCAGGAAGGTAGAGCGGTTGTCCACCAATCTCACCAATCTTGGTTCAATCCCCAGCTCCTCCAATCACATGTCGAAGTGTCCTTGAGCAAGACACTGAACCCCAACTTAGTTGCTCCCAGTGAGTGTTGGCCAGCTGCATAGCAGCTCCCCCATCGGTGTATGTGCGTGTGTGATTGTGAGTGTGAATGGGTGAATAAGAAGCAGTGTAAAGCACTTTGAGTGCCAATAGGCAGAAAAGCACTATATAAGTGCAGACAATTTACTTTAAATTTCCTCTACTTTAAAATTTCCACTCAAGATCATTTAACAAATGACTAGCTGAAGCTACGAGCTGCTTTCAGGTATTATACATGACCTTAACATTGAAACTCGTGATTGACCAAAACGAACATTGTGCATTTACAACTAACAGCAACATACTTTTAGTTTATTCAGATAATAAATGCATCATTTTAGTGACACGCTCCTCTTTTAGGCCACTGTAATGACCCTGTGACACCTGTAAAAATATTTTAGAGACACAATGAAATACATTATTTCCTTAAGACAGTTTCATTACATCAAAGAACTCAGCTTCAAGTACCATCCTGGGTAGGAGACGGGTACAGAGAAATATCAGCTTTGATTTGATTGCTTGCTTAGTGTCTGTCACAGACTATTTGGCTTAAGGTGCTCTGCAAAAACAATATCAAGGTCAGCAAACAAAGTCAAATTCATGTCCATACATCATTCAATAAGTCGATAAAGTAATTATTGTGACAGGTCTATCTCCAGGTTTTGTTACACCTGTGTGCCACAACATATCTCTTGTGATTTATTGCACCACACGGTGTTGTGTGTCATCTGTCACTAGCACAGAAGCACAAGGCGATAGGCAATGAATCAACGAGCAAATACTGAGTGCATGCAGTGCTCATGGGAGTTGTAGTGTCATAGTATCACACTGCAATTGTTTCAAATAATTTTTGAGACTACAATTAAAGAATTTATATAAAACAAATTCAGCCTGCCACACACACATTATTATTTACTATTATTAAGTAATTACTATTATTATTATTAATTAAAAAAACAAACATAAGTAGAGGGCCACCTATAAGGCCAGAGAAATTATTTAAATTGTTCTGATCTTTGCCAATTGTCTCAAATTATTATCAATAATAAGCTTTATTTCTATGGCATCACTTAAGTACAAATGTGTGAAAGTGCTGTGCAACGGTCACAAGCAAAAAAAAAAAAGGCTAATGTTTGTCCAAAATATATTGTGTTCAACCAGCTACTGAACAATCCTTTGCTGTTTAACTTGACCACACACTAAAAACTAAAAACACATCAATTGGCCACAATAGGACAAATCCCTGGGAAGTGAATTGGTGATGACTTCAGTCTAAATTAGCTGTAACTGTTTTAAAACTATGGTTGAGAAGATTCAGAGCAATTGATTCTTTCCCAAACATCACTTCGATACTGATAAATCTGTCTGTGGTTTAGTAGAATGTGTATGTAAGATTTGAGAGCCAAGTGCCAGAAAAAAGTAGAGGAATGGAGTAGGCCGACAATGTGGGAGCGAGGGCTTAAAGTCAGAGTGAAGTCAGCAGACAGAACAGGACAGGGTGATGAATGAGCAAACAGGGTCACGGAGCTGTAAAGTAGAACATGCTGAGATATTTGTTCACTAAGCAGAACTATTAATACAACCTCATCCATAGCTTCAACTTGAGAAAAAACACACGTTGAATCATGTTGGCTGCAGGTGGTTTCTTCCTACATTCAGGTTTAAGTATCATCCATTCTACTTAAAGGAAAAGAGAGAGGAATGGGGTTACAGAGAGGAGCCACTTTGCCCTGAAAATCTGCTTAGGGTTGATTCTAAAATTTAAATGTAATTTTCTGCTTCTCTGTAGAATTTGAAGCTTTACTGTCATATAGCATGCTAATCCTATTTATACAATTAGCTTACTGTTTACCTCAATATTCACTTCAGGGTAGAAATCCTGAATGGTGGTGCCGTTTTTACCAGCTGGATCACCTCTTTCAGTGACTCGAAACAAAAAGATGCATCATATACAGCACAAGATTAAATACAAGGATAAGCTCTAAGTGCAGGTGAAAGGATAAAGACTTTTGTGGTGTGAAAATGAAATTGGTATTGGTATTTTTGGGTAATATACTAATTTGCTTTTTTCGCAGCATTTTAGATGAAAAGATGGAGAAGAAAAAAAAAACTATAAGGCTAGAGCCAAGAAATGATTAGCTCGGCTCAGCATGACAACAGGAAACCGGGTACGCAGCTACCCTGGATCTGTTCAGACTGGAAGAAGCATATACAGTATAAAGCTCCTAAAGCAGTTCCTGGTTCTAGACTAATACTTAATGTACATACTAACACAAGAGTGGATCTTGATCTTATCTTTATTTCACCAAGTAATTAAACCAATTTCCTAAAATGTCCAAACTAACTACTATTACCGACAAACTCTTTTAGCTTTTTCAGCTCACACTCTACATGTTTTTGTAACTAATTGACACATTTAGCAGCAACTTTATGTTCAGTACGTACATGTTTATACAGAAAGATATAAAAAAAATATCTAGTTGAAGTAATGGTTGCTAAAATTCTTTCAGCCTTGTTATCTGCACATTTTTTAAGGGGAGTATGTTGAATTTTTATTTGTATTACTTTTGAGGAACTTTTCAGTAATTTCTACTCCTTGTAACTCATAAGATCCCCTCTCTCCATTGAAAGCTGTTAAACGTAATCATGCTCAATTATACTCTGATTATACAGATGTCTGCTTGCAGTGTCATAGCTGACAGCAGCCTGAGAACTTCTCAAATTTGATTTTATTTAGAGTATGGAAACAGCTTCATACATACATCAGCCAGAAATTCAAAGCCACTGGCACTGAAGCACTTTAAGTCAGTTGTCAGTGGAAGTTTATGTATCAATTTTTAAATCATAAACAGATTATTGACTCAGAGGGATTTCCTAAGGCTGAGTTTGTTTGTCTTCTAACTTGGGCATTTGCAGAGGCTCTTTTCTGGGGATAAATCTGCCAGCGCCCACAGGGATGGAAAATCTTCAGCTATATGCTGAGGGGTGAGTGGCGGGGGTGGGGGGGGGCTTGAGTGGAGGTGGGGGGGCAGGCACTGGAACCTGTGGGGGATTCAAAGTGTTTTCAATGGTTAAATGTACTCTTACATGTCAAACTTTGCTGAGCTCTAAAATCCAGACACATTTATTACATTGAGGATCATAGCCAAAAAATAGTAGTGTGCAAAAAATGTAAACAAATGTAAATGTCTTTTAAAATATCACAAACACTCTAAACTACTTAAACTGAATATCATTGGATATTGGACCATTAGTCAGACATAATAAGACATCTGGGGACATCATTTTGAGCTTGGGCAGAATTGTATAAGATATTTTGTAAAGATCTTTTATATTTTGTACCTACAAACAAACAGCTGCATGAGAAAACAAAATATTAATTAATAATTAATATAATTGTTTAAGCCTAAATCAAAAAATGCTTAACAGAGAGTTTTTGCATGAAGGGCCCAAGGTGTACTTGTTGTACTTGCTTGTAAAAGACAGTCTTGGTGATAAAAGGGTGAGGTTAAATATTCATAATACACATGGCTAAGCATGATGCCATTAGGCTAGCTGGGATTTTTACCTGCTGTCTTGTGCTCTACTTTCTGAAGTGAGCTGAAGCCTTACATACATTTGTGCTTCATTTTTTCCTCAATAACTGCCTTACACATTACGTAACACACAGTCCAAGTTCCTTCATGCACGAAGAAAAGCTGAACACAAATTTCATTGTCAAAACAAATCTGGTGATTCAGTGCAAATTTATAAATGTAATCCCATCTTCTATTTGCAACGTGAAGGCACACAGTGACAGGTTTTACAAGCCATGTATGGAGCATTTGAACCCACAACTGGACTAAACCTATGTTTTGGAATAAAATACAGTCCAAAAATCCAAATATCACATGTAAGCTTTGTGCATGGCATTATACTTTCCTCAAACAGTAAAATACAATATGGAACAGATTGACTACAACAAATATACTGAGTTAAGCAAGCTTATGTTATATATAGTATACAATAGTGTAGTATAGTGTATGTTATATACTTTTTGGTAGTATCTAACAGAATGAATACATTTAGGTTTTTTCCGGAGTATTTAAGAAAATAAAATGAAGAGAGAAATTAACGGTGCATAGATACATGTCCCCCCCACCCCCCCCCCCACACACACACTACCACCACACACGCTCTAATTAAACTATCACTGAGGCAAAGAAAGAACAGCTGCCTTAATTTTTTCCTTTAACATAACAACATGCACATATGCTTATCAACGTATACACACACAAAACCTCAGCACATACAGTAAAACACAAGCCCACATTGATAAATTAACCATACACTGTTTCACAATTTCTCTCCACATGCCCAGAGCAAACAGATGGCAAATGTTCTGCGTACATTTAAGATTGCACCTAAGTGGCTAGTGTGGCCTTAAATCTAAGTTGACTAAGTGTGGTGTGTTCAAATACCACATTGTATTTATGATTCATATTTTAAGGGGGAGTGCAGGCTGTGGAAAGCTGGCTCCCTGATAAAGAAAACCCTCACAATGCAGGAAAACGTCCCAGCATGCATGCACCCACACTCACAGCGCCCTAAATTTTACACCCACAACTTTTGTCGCCCAGCCTGAGCAATGCATGCTTGTGCATTTGTATTACAAAATATTGTTAAAGAAGAACCACTCATTTATTTTTCATTCTGCAACAATGTGCAGCTAACAACACACCAGTTAATTTAAAAGCTGTAAACTAATGTGTAAATGTAGCAATTTACATTTGTAAATCTTTGATGCTACCCTCACAATTCTCTACTTGTTATTTCTGCCATCTGCCAAATTTAGTGAACCTCAAGGTGCATTAAATGAAGAAAAAACCAGGGCATATCTCATCTCTGTCATTGATTATTTTTGATCACAGCCTCAACAACACAGTAGTGGGATTTAAATGCCACCCACTTATGTAACACTGCCAGCAGCTATTTACTGTGGCTGTGATTCACCGTCAACTTTACAATCAAAAGTGAACCTCCAGAGATGAGAGGAATCCTACTGACAGTCTGGGCTATGGCGAGTTACTAGTAGATTCACATCAGGGGAGGAGGTGAGTCAGCTCTGATTTACATGGCCACTGCAGTAAATGATACTGAGTGCAACACAGCAGATTTTTTTTGCAGCCAATACAAATTGTGGCGAAGAACAATATTGTGCTTTGCAAAAAATAAAAACACCTCCTAAAACAAAAAATGTTATCCACAGCAGTTTACAGTTAGTTCTTATAGTTTGCCTTAATAAAGCAAAAAAGTAGCCAACTGAAAATATGAAGTCTTGTTATTATCCTCCTCAGCACTACTTTGCAACAGTTGATTTGCTACGTCTAACAAAATAAAACTGGCTCTTGACCCTGCCTGGGTTTGGTTTCTTGACAGAAGGCCTGATATTGTACTGTGAAAAGCAGAGCTCTTACTGGATTTTCTCCTTGCCTGCACTGCCTGTCTAATCTCAAAGATATTCTTTCATTCCCTGAGTAAAATTATTTTACATAATCATAGGCCACCTTGTGTGCAGCCATTAATTCAGTCCTGACTGAAGACATTTAATCATTCCTTGGATGTGGTGTGGGCTTTCATAGTTGAGCTAGATGATTTTAACCAGTCATGTCAGGCAGACCCAGTGTCACATTACAGAACAGCTTACCCTGTGGCAAGACAGCCCACTAAAGCTGCTGCCATCTCTGCATACAGTAACTTGAAAAGATTTTCACTTTGATGGTTTCCTAGGCTTGTGGGCTAGGTCACTTCCAAGCTAGCCCACAGACTTACCTAGACTTACATAGCCCATACTTTTATAAAACGTAATTTTAAGCTCAAGGCTTCAATTCTAGGTAACAGCAGTGTGGATAAGGGTAAAACATTTTGTTGAATGGATAAGAGATTAAACTGTGTAATGTTATAAAACAACTAACATCTTCAGTTAGCAAACTGGAAAAAGGGGAAAAAAATAATTTAAGAGAAAAACATAATATGTTCAGGTGTGAATAGATGTGAACTACATGGTCATATTGAAGGGATTGCAAGCTTAATTTCTAGGAAGGGTGCTTGTAAAGATACAGTGACACAAGCATAGATCACTCCAGCCTACTGTGCTTTCTTTTAGCCATAGTGCCTACACCACCATTAAGTTTAGTGCTTTTCCCTTTCCCTCCTCCACCCTCTCCTTTTCTTTTTATTCCTCTCTCTTCTAAACTACAACACTATATTGTACCATTAGTGCATGAATCTCTCTACCCCATGCTGCATTTAGAGGTGCACTACCTTCAGTTTACATCACATAGAAGTCTGAATCACAAACACAGAGTCCCTTATATACTGTGGACTACAGCATAGAAGAAAGGAACACAAACAGCCGCTAGCTCTTGATGCTGAAAATTATTGTACTGTATTGTAAGGGTCTACACCTCCTGCTGTGCTTTCAGACAACTGCATTGATGATGGATACAGCGTTTCCTTAACCTCAGTGTTAATTTCTAAGAAAATATCTTCTAATAATGTCATGTATGTGTGTGTGTGTAGAAATAAATATCAGGCAGCATGTCTGTGGGCTACTGTATGACTACTGTATATTATAAAAAATTATAACTTACTAGTTGTTTAATTAAAATGGTAGTAAGAAATGCATACTCAGTACGTGCACATATTTGGTGAAAGCTTTTAACTTTTAAATAAAATGTAATGCTAAACAACTTTCTTTAGCGAGTAGGTGAATGGAATGAAAAGTACTTGAATGACAGCTGGAAAGAAGCTGGTTAAATTAATTTAAGTCTACTTCGTAACTGTTCCTCTGCCTTTTTCAGCCCTTGTGTTAAAGCTTGAATAATTGTGTTACCACAAAACAACACGCATTTGCATTTCATAAAAAATTTTTCTTTACATTACCCTTTGTTGAAATGTCAATATGGGACATAGTAGTAAACGAAGGCAGTCTTCTCGGGATTCCTACACACAAACAGGCTAAATATTTTCTTCCATTCGTCATGTTAAAATGATAGCAAAATAGCTAAAAACTGCAACCACGTAATACTCCACTGATTAAAGAGGTGTTAAATATTCAATACACCATATCAACATACACTGTTGTGGGCTAAAAGTAGTCATTATCCAAAATGTCAAGGTTTGGTTGTCTTGCAAGTCTGAGAGAGTCTGACTTGACTCAAATAGTAAAATCTAATAAATATTTAAATTTAATGAAGGAGATGCAACTGAATAATTCTGGTGTATATGTTTAAAAACAAAATGCAGAGATATGAAGACTAATCTGGGAAAATACCAATTAGTTCCCCCTTTCAAGCTAACAAATACAGCTTACTGTACTTTGAAGTGCTTGTTTGTGCCACTCCTGCACACAGCAGATTAGACATGAATAGCCACTAACTAAATTCAAATTACAGCGCATGCCAACCACCAAGGCTGTGACAACCATCAATATAATTAGAATTACAAGGTGGCAAATACTCCAGTAATAGATCTCTCAAAATCCCAGAATATCTCATATATATCTGAAAGTTTTGGGGCCAAGTTTAAAGTGACCATTTAACACATTTTACACATCCTACCTATACTTCATGCCAGTCTTCATGCTTTGCTCACTGGAGGAAGGAACACTCTGAACAGAGAGCTGCCCAAGACTGCGAGCCACCATCGCCACCGCTCTGAACTTGCTGCGGGTGCCTGTGTTGGGGCTGTTAGTGTTCTGTCTGTTTAGTCTGTCCTCCGTGTTACGGTTCACCCCCCCACGATGGTCTGTGCACACTAGTGACACCTGCATCCTGCCGTTTGACTGACTGTCGCAACTGCAGAAAAGACCTGGCTAAATCAGCCGAGGTAAATTCCCAGAGGTGAAAAGCCTGAGAATGGACTAAAGACCCTGAGGCAGGTCACACTGCAGAAACAACTACTCCAAATCCAGACTGACAAACTGTGCAGTAAATCAGTAATGTCAAAAAGCAAAAAAAAAAACATAAAAAGAAGTGCAGAGTAGTGGCAGGGGGAGGCAGTTCAGAATATGTTAAAACACTGAATGACTGCTGATCAAGTGAAACAAAATCTTCTCAAAAGAAGCCAAAATCCAACACCATTACAGTATCTGTCTCAATGAGTGTGAGAAACAAATCTGCAATCACTGCATAGTTCAGACACCTAAAATTAAGTTCCCGTGGAAGATGAATGAATTATATTAAAAAAAATCTAAATCATTTAACAACCAAGTCCAAAAAAGAAAAACTTGCTTGAATGAAATTCCCTGTGCAGTTTTCCTCTATTCATCCGAATGTCCTCTCCTCGTTTACCTATTAATCAGATTTAGAATCTTGCAATTTCCATTAGAAACGGAGGTAAGTGCATATATCCATACAAAGAGATGACGATGAAAAAACAAGACATACAGCTCCAGGTTTTCATCTCCCCCGAGTCCACCTTGACTTTTGCACTGGCTGCTGAATGCTCTTCGGAATACTACTGCATGTTAGGAAAGGGGCAACCTCATCATAGTCACTCCCCAGCTCTGACAATCGCCTGAAATAAACTTACATTGGTTTGCCTTGTGCTCACCGTAAAGTGGCACAGTGCACACAGGCAAGAGATAGGAGGAGAGAGGGAGACAGAGAGAGAGGGAGGGAATGTGGTGGGAGGGATATGAAGGGAAGCTATGAGGAGGAATATTCAGACAGCCATAGCAGCATGAGAGAGCAAGGCATTGAAATCTGTTGAGTTTACAGCAGCACTTAAGAAAAGGGTAGTCGCATTTTTTGCTTTGTTGCCCTGCAGTACAGTTTAATATAGTTTAATCTGTCGGGAATAAAGGGGAATGCTGCATGCTCAGTGCTCAGGACTTTGCAATAGCCTATGGCCCCAGAAAAGGGGGCTCTCATGTGGGTCTGTTCAACTGCCCGTGTGATATTCATTATGTAACTTTATCTGTGACAGTATATGTGAAAGGGAAGAGTTTTAAATACATTTTTGAGACACTGCATTTTATCTACAGATATATATGCCATTACCCTCAAACTGAACTAAATTAAGTGAGTAAAACAAATCATTTAGTTGAGCACATTTTTCACAAAGTCTGTTTGGTTAAGAAAAGAGGGAAAAAGGTGCCAAGATAACGGTCAAGTATTGATAATAATGTTTATTAGAAATTGATGTGATGAACAATATAAGCATTCTTAGCTGAGCTGAATAGGCACAATGTCAGTGTAAAGTGTAAAATCAGATAATGGTTGGAAGTTGAAAGTAAAACCCACAGTAATTAGACTTAACGCAACAGTGGCTGCAGATCGAAGAGACAGTAGATGAGAAACATACTCCCAGTAATATAATACTGAACCTTATCTCAGTGGACCAGCTAGTGTGCCAGGAGATAATTAGAACAGATGCCATCAGGAGCAGACATGTATAGTGAAGCAGTCAAAAAAAGAGAACTCCATCAAAGGAAACCAGTAAACAGGCTGTTGCTTACTGACAGCCCTATTCTTGGAGCTTTGACCTTTTGGTCTTCTGAACTTAAATAGAACCCTGAGGGGAAAGGTGGTTTAATTCAACTAAAATCTGTTGCATGCTTTGTGCAGAGAGCAGACAAGCCTTGAGGCTCAAGAGGGTTGTTGGAGTGCTCCACATTCTAACAAAGAGAGCGGAGGAGCTTAAAAAAAATCCTAGTTACCAACATACTGTGGCATTAGACATATGGTTGTGTCAACAGCAGAAGCATGTATTTAACATGTAAGCAAGCTTAGAGCACCTGAGCATGAGAGAGCACAAGTCTGTCGTGGTGTCCCTTTATCATGGGTATGATTCATGCATTCACCAAAACTGCCATGAAAACATGATGCCATTATTTATTCACTGTGTCCTGCTCCAACGCCCATACGAATCGTGACATGAAGAAGGTACAGAGAAGCAATAGTAGCCCAATATCAAAATATGTCACCATTATCCAGCCTAAAACACACCTAACTATTGAAGTATTGTGGCTTTTTGTGGCTCTTGAAACGTGAAGGGTGACTAGTTTTCTTTATTACTGCACTGTGTAATTCTTTCATTCATCTGTATCTGAAAATGTACCAGTTACTGACTAGTTTGATAGGCATGGTAAGAGCAACACATGTATGCATTGTCCAAAGAATGATTTGTCACCTAAATGTATTAAAAATGTTCCATGCTATATTTCTTGCACTTTGTCCTGCTGTTGCCTGCTGCTACCACCACCTGCAAACAAAACTCTAGCAGTCGATATGCTCTACTCAATCATTATTCACGTAAGTGTTCTGTAAAAGTATCTTAAGCAAAACTTGCACAGCAGTACATGCAACAATGCCCTGTAATTATTAAACATGCCAGGGGTTTAAAAACTGCTAAATAAAATATGACAACACAGTGAGCAACAAATATGCTCAATCCAATAAACCATACCAGTCACACTTATTATGATTTATTAATTTTCATCAGACACATCTGCCAACTGTCTTCAGATTGACAAACTGTTTCATTCCATTCAACAAAAAAGCCCCAAAGGACCAAATAAACAGAGGAGACGATCATTAAATATGACTGACACCCTATGATGCATGACGACATATATGGTTCCCAGAACAAACAAACAAACAAAAAAAATTCACAATGTTGGCGGCATTACTGTGAGCATGTCTCAAAGACATTTTAAGGGTCTACACCTCCTGCTGTCAATTGATGACTGGTGAAACTTATTTTCATGTCATTTGTCAGAAAACCTCGAATCTTGTTCCACTCAAAGCATAAAAGTCAAGCAGTTTTGTCATGACATTGCACAAGGAGTTGTGTTTCATCTGCATGTCACTCATGAAGTTCAACCTGCCCCAGGAGCTGCTGATTCAGTTCAACACTGCTGTCATAGAAGCTGTCCTGTGCTCCTCCATCACAGTCTGGTTTGGAGCAGCCACCAAACTGGAAAAGAACAGACTGCAGCAGACATTAAGAACTACATAAAGAATCACTGGTGCTCCCCTGCACACTGAACTTTAAGAACACAAGTAATGGTGTTGGAACTGCCACACACACACACACACACACACACACACACACACACACACACACACACACACACACACACACACACACAGACACACAGGCCAGTCTTACGTTGTCCATAAATCAATAACATATTGATTTATGTTATTACTGATGTTTTAACTTGAATGACACATCAAAGTGCACTTTCGGCTTATTCCGTGACTTCAGGGTTGCCACAGCGAATCATTTTCCGCATTGATTTGGCACAGTTTTTACGCCGGATGCCCTTCCTGACGCAACCCTCCCCAATTTCTGCCGGGCTTGGGCCGGCACTGCACAGCTGGGGATGGGAATGGGCTGATAGGGGTTCAGTGTCTTGCCCACTGACCTGCTACTGAATCTAAAGTAAAAAAAAAAAACTGAATAAATGCTTACACTTTGATCATATTATTCAGTCTTTAAGGCACACAGTATTTAGGATTGTTATATCAAGTATGGGGCTTGAACTATCAGCTTTTTTGTGTTCATTCATCATAGCCTGCTAGGACAAATTTGAAGTAAAACTCCACAATCAATTGTTAGCCACAAGATAAGCCATAAAGGATGCTGAACTAAAAATAGGAAGCTCAGATCTTTACATAATGCCTTAAAAGTGCCGCTGTTAAATTGCTAATTAGTAATATTTCGTTAAGGGTGCAAGCAGTATGGTGACCCAAAATGTACACAAGCCAATACAGTGTTTTCTTATGATAAAAAAGTTTTTTTGAATCAATACAAAGAAAAACAAATAAACAATACCCAAAGAACTACATTATATCAGAGTGGTTAATACTAAACTTAGTAGTTGGACATTTTATAGCAGTGCTGAACAAATCAGCGTAAAGAGAAGAAATCCATCCCCTTCAACTCCACATATTAACACAATGCCGTGCCTTCTGTCATACATTGATTAAGTGCTTGATTTGCAGTTATCCAAAAATCTAAAAAGCTGCTAAAATCCGTTTCAGACACTCAATCACTGTGTGAATGCAGAGCAATGATAGGGCCCTGCATTCCATTCATCATGCGGGGGGAGGAAGAGAAGACAAAACCATACATCTGTGTTCAACGCATCCCGACTACAGCTGAGTAAGATTCACCAACAACTAAACTCTTTGTCAGGAGTGTGCAGAAAGAGAAGGAAAACAAAATGTTTCATGTTTTCACTCACAATATCATATCTCTTTCGACCAATAGCAGAAAAAGGAGGCTGCAGAACTACTTCACAGAAGCACGCATACGCACTCCCACACGCAAAATTAAAATGACTGCTTCTGTCCTCTTTATTTTTGGCCTGATCAGGAAGAAGCTTTAGCAATCAATGATGCAATTGAACAATGTTTCAAAAGTCTGTCCTGGTTGTACACACAACTGGCCTCTACCAAGCTACTGCACATTCTGCACCTAGTGAGTGCAATGTCAGAAAGGGGAAGAAAACTACTGTACTTAATACTGTAATCAACAGAGCGTTACAATCTCCTCTGACAACAGAGAGACAGTGGGGTACTGTCAGGAGCAGCAATCCTTCACCACAATGGCAGTATTAACTCTAAAAATAGCCCCTCTGAATCAATTCTACACAGTAAGATTAGACAAAATACAGGCATGAACCATTCCCAATAACAGAGGAGTAAGATTTGACATTCATCATCACAGTAAGTATCTCATTTGGTCTTTTACTAATGTGCTCTCTGGGGCAGGCAGACTACCTCCACTGGGCTGAGATTGGCAAATGAACTGGCATTAGGAGTTGCTGCAGGGTCGTAGGCCTGTCCACATTAGTTTAACAAACACTTGCTTCCAGTATCCCTACTGTATGTACTCTTGAGGATAACCTCAATTTACACTGGTATCTACAATTTAGTTAATATGAAATCTTCATAGATATGCAGTCATATCCAGTTCAACCTCTTCTCATTTATACAACTTTTACTATGAAATTTAAGTCCTTCTGCATTTAAAAAAAAAACTTTTTAGATTTACTTCACTGTGTTGGCTGTTTTGTTTTTTTTTTGCCCTTCAGAATCAACTAACCTCAAAACATGAGCGTCATTTATAGATAATCAACTGACTTTTAAAAAACTTGATTAACTATGATTTCTAATAGCCAACCCAGAAACATGCACGACATATGAATAACTCCTTTTAACTCAACTCTGTTTAAAATGTTCAACAAAGCTCAGATCAGCGGTCTGTGTCTGCTCTCTGCACATTAATTGAGAAAAAGGCTTCAACACAACACTGCTGTCTTTGCCAAAGATTGTTTAGAAGAGGTCAAACGTATCACTCTGCCACTCTTTGTGACAGACAGTGACTGATTGGGCAGTGTATCAGGCAGAAAAGAGCAGTAAGTAAAAAGACCAGCTATACAATAGAGGTTTAAGCTCCCCTTACTAAGACTTTAATTTAACAGCACTTATAATTAACGGGATGAAAAGGACAGGGTGGGGGAGCAGAAAAATCAGTGTGTGTGCGTGTGCGTGCGCGCATGTAAGTGAGTGGTTGAAAGGGCTTAAGAGAGTTAATGGAAAGCGATTAGAGTGAGATTGGCAGTGTTTGATTGACAGATGTAGTAATGCGTTTCTATCGTTTAAAGCATCCTGAGGCTGTGTCTAAACATTTCTAATGGCTGACTGTTTTATCACTGTGTTGTGGATAATTTAATGAGAAAGAAAATAAACCATTTCTAAACAATGTTTATAGTATTGATTATAGGCTGTGTTTATCAAGGTTCTGTGTATTTCTGTACATTTGTCAAATAAAACCCTACTTACTGCTGATCTATCTCAGTTTTTTGAAGTTTGTAAACTGCAGCTATATTATTTCCCTCTTTCTGGGGAATGGTGAGGAAACAGTGAGAACAGACACTGTTCACATCTGTGAGCAGTGAATACTACATTTTCTAATTCTCCACTGAACATGAACATGACAGATTCCCCACAGACAGCAGAGCTCAGGAGGAGTTGTCATTTCTGCTGTCCCTGCTGACACATCTAACAGATCAGAAGAGCTGAGTCACAAAAAAAGGGAGCAGAAGAAAACCCTGTTCTTTTAGCTAAAGATCCACTGTGATAAAATATGTATAATTATGCTTTGAAATTAGGAAAAAAATGTTAATTACAAAACACAGAGATATATAGAGACATCTAAATAACAAACTGTGCTTACACCAAACAGGTCTGAGTTATAATCTCAGGGAGCATGCTCACTAATCTTAAGAAAGAGTGTGAGTGAAAGGAGCAGAATAATCTGTTCTTTTCAATGGAAGATCCTTCATCCGCCTGCCTGTGTGCATTTGTCACACCTAAGGGAACGTTCACACAGACAAGTGTTGCTAGGCAGAAATGCCTTCTACTGCACACATTTCAAGGGAAGGATGTGTCTGCTCGCTCTTGGTGCATGGGCATCCTGTGCCCACAAAATCAATAAATACAAAAAATTATATCTGTTAATGCAAGTGAAGGGACCTGAGGGGCCGCAGGGCAGATTGGAGAAATTTGCCACATAGATAGTTGGGAGGTGAACTAAAGCAAGATTGTTACGACTTTTTGCTTCAAATCAATAATACAGCCACACTCAACCTTTCTTCTGTGCTTATTCTAGGTTCTAACAGAACCACTGCTGAGAATGATACTGGAATGTGATATGTAAAAGACGCACATTATCAAATAGACAATGGCTTCTATTCTAATGTCTATGAAAGCTTTGGTAAATTTAATAAAAGCGTTCACAATCATTTGTCCTGTCTTTAAATTTGCTTTCATATAGCTTTGTGTACAAAATCTATTCAGCAAACATATTCAGCAAACAACAACTGTGCTGAAAGGGGCACCAGACGCTCAGAGCACACTGGAGACTCCACAGTGCCGCAACGTACACACTCTGCTTCCTCCTGGCATCTCACCTGACACCTCTCAGGCACCTAATTCATCATCAAATCTGAAAATGAGAAAAATGTTTCTATGTAGCAGTTTGGAGGCACGCATTGCAAGTTTTTATTTTTAACACATTGAGAGTGTGAATTCGTCAGCTATGTACATGTCAATAAAAAAACTTACATCAAATACAAGTGGTGAGTTTCAGTGTCCCCGTTCCTTCACCAGTCAATTCATAGTGTGCAACAAAGCATTTAAATCATCCACCTTCACATCTGACCACTTTAAGACACTAAAGTTTATTTGGACTGTAACACTCTCCGTCTCCAATTTCCATGGTAACAACGTGTATATAAATATTCATGAGCATTTTGCATTGCTATTTATGGCTAGTGCAAAAATGCTGAAAATTGTTTGGCCAATATATAAGACTGATTGTGATTTATAAAAGGTAATCTGCGTGAAATTGTTTGGACACAGCTTTATAGGTCTGACAATTGTTTGGCAAATGCCTGTCTGTGTTTCTGTTTAATAAGTGAGGCCCTTAATCTAGAACCCTAAGCCTTAATTTAAAAGAAACTCCCAAAACAATATAAAAAACAAATTTAAAAAGAATTTAGAGAAGAACAGAGAAGAAAATGCATTAGAATAACTTTTGCAAGTACAGGAATAAAATGATGTCTTTTGTGTGCAAGTGAAAGCACTGAATATTTGAAACACTAAATTCAAAATATTTGAAATTGCATATTTGAAATTTTCTACTAACAAAATTACTGGTTTGTCTGACAATACAGAAAATGTATTGTTTATTAGTTATAACTGTAATTAAATATTTAGTCAATGACTATCTTTAGATGTAGTTACACATTTGCAAACCAACTATAACGGCTTCCGTTAGGGACTGTTAGGGACTGAGCAGCGTGGGCAGGTCTTGCAGACAAACCCGCAAATCCTGTGAAAACACAAATCATTCTGGAAACTTGCGTTTTAGCAAAGCAAAATACGCGACAAAAAAACGAAAAGTTGAAGAATGGTGATTCTGGATCAAGGCAAGGACAACACAAACTGTAGAACCTACAGAGTGAAATGGAGATAAACTGAATGTAAAATGAAGCTAACTTCAGGTGAAACCATAGTAAATGCAGATCTCCCTCTGTGATCTTGAACTTTTAGTCAACTATTTAAACAGGGTCAAAGCAACCTTACAATTCAGTTGAAAAGCTAATTAGACCATTGACCTTTTTCTCTCCTTAGAGCACCCTCTGCTGGCATCGGCTAAGGATGGATGTTGGATTAACTTGTTGGAAAGTGCACCGCTGCATGTGAAAATACATGTGTATTTAACGTTAATGTTATGCAGTGTTTGATAGTGGTAGTACAGCAATGCACGACTGGGGATTGGAATAGGCTGTTGGGGATTCAGTGTCTTGCCCAGGGACACTTGACACGTGGTCGGGAAGAGCGGCGCTCGAACTTCCGACCCTATGGTCAAACAAACGCTTTATAATAAAATGAATAGTATTGTAAGGTGCTTTACAATCTATAGCCAGCAATGACTGTTTTCACGAAATAACTCATCACTTCATAGGAAATGCCATTAAAGATGCACTAAGTGTATTAAGGAAACACCAGAAGACACACAACAAAATAATTTGCATTAGCATTTCTGCCAAATTATACAGTAATGCAGTGCATTCTGATGTTTAATCTGAAGTTCATGCAACATAGGCTCTGTGAGAACTTTTAAACTAACAAAATGTCACACTTTATTTAGAATTAGAACTTGACTGTGTGGGAAATATGTGCTGATTGTTGTAGAGAAACAACTTTTATGGGATGCAAAGTGACAGGAGCACAATTTTAAAACTTGAGTGTCTAAGAGGCTGGGGAGAGCCCCTCCAACCTCCTGTCACTACTGCATATTTCATAAAGAGTACAGAGCAATCTGCTTGCAGTCCCCACTGACACACACTTTCCGACATAAAGAAAGAGCAGAAAGGCATCAAATTAAATTAAAATGAAAACAACAGTTCTTACAAAGTGCTGTCTTCTTCACATAAATAAAAAAACATTGTAACAAGTATACTGTAATAAAAAGCATAATGCTATATTTCGGAAATGCTAATGCCCAGAATGACAAAACTTTATTACAATCATTTGGTGATATAGCCCATAATGGGAATTCAAAGAAAGTGAATTTAGACAATTTAAAATGATTTACAAACCCATGAATTGTGACCATGAGAACATGTAGCTGAGATACTATAAATAAGAGACCGTTAAACTGAAATCCAACAATGTTCGAAACAAAACAGAATTGTGTAACTTCTGGCATTCGCACCTCTTGTGCCCACACTCTGACTAGAACATTTTGACAAGCTGTCACACCAGGCCAGCAAGGGATAGCTCAGAGACGACCCAGAGAAGTCAGCACTGGAACTCAAATCTTTACCACTCTAAATACCTAACGTTTTTCACAGTCCTGGGACAAAGACAAGGCATGGGGTTAGTAGCAAGAATGTGAGGCAGTGGGCTCGAGGTAAAACAGTAGATGAACAGGTTAGGCTGCAGCCTATTCTGTTGTTTCCAGCTGCAGATATGAGTCTGTTGCTATATTTAGTTCTGGAGTAGGGGATTGCCTGAAGAAAAACGTCACAGTTGTCCGGGTTTACACACATGCTGCAGTGCTGCTGAGATTTAGAAGAGGGGCTCAGTGATGCGGTTTTGTGTCCATGTCAAACACACATAAGTGAAACAAAGTCAATAGTATAGTGTTTGTGTGTTTGTGAGAGAGAGAGGGTAGGATATTAAGAACACATGTTAGAATGAGCTTTAAAGCAGAACCCGAGAAAATATTCCTCCATGGTGCCATGCTGTGACAGGTTGCTTTTAAAATGCTTTAGTCCAGTCGTGCTCAAGCTTCAATACTAAGCAATCCAGAAATTAACCGAACAGTGTGCTCAACAGTGTTGTAGTGCTAACAGTGATGCATTCATTGTGTGAGGTGAATGCGTTGTGGCACTGAGTGCAGTGGAGGGTATAAGGAACGTGATACTTTTTAATAAATGTGTAACATGCGCCATCTAGTGGAGACCAGCTGTTTTGCAAAACTACTCAAGTGCACCAGTGATCCCATTTCAACTCCATAATTGCAACATTCTGTACATTTTAGAATTTTACAAGATTCTGCAACTTGATTTATAGAATGTTCAACTAATTCATCAACCTGCTCTCCGTTAGCCTTAAACCTCAACTATTTATTGCCAGTTATATGCATTTGCTGTATTTGTTGTTTGCTTTTGCATTGATTTGCGGCAGAAAATCTGAAAGTTCAAATTGTACATATTTGCCTATTATTCTTGACTTGGAACCGAAATGAACGTCAGCAAATAGTTGGTGAATCCTCAACAAACCAATGGAAAACTATTTTGGTAACTTTTGTTAGCTATTTTTGAAGAAAAATGTAGTTTGTAGTTTGACAGTAAAAGTCAAACCCTTCTTTCCTTGCTCTGCTGAAAATGCCATAAATAAAAGAAAATGATCAGATAGTTAGTAATAAAGCAGAAATAATTGAAATGCTCTGTTTGGTTAGAATGTTGAGCCTAAACCTTTTAGAATTAGTATCTCAATACTGCTGACACTGAGGTGTTGATGGCTCCTCTCCACTTTATGATAATTCTTAGAGCATACCAGTTTTTAAAAAAAAAAATCAATAAATAAAATTACTATATTTTTTAATGATTTCTCCTCAGATTAGCCATTACTGAAATTAATCAGTTTTTATGTAATATGTGAACAGCCTGCCTATTTTAAGTTTGTGAAGTGCTGTTGACTGTGGTTTCAGCTTCTTTCTTTGTCCACCTGCCCTCTAGTGACAAAAACCTAAAAATGCACCAAATACAGGAAGTGTCTAGACAATGTTGTCAATATGTCAAATGTCAAGGTTTACAGACATTTGCACGTTTTAATACAAACGGGTGAAAAACTACGTTAGTCAAATGATACAATGTGTGATCTAAAAGTTTTTTTTTTTATGAGAAACAAAGGTTTATGGTAAATAAGTAACAGCTATAGTCAAATGTGACTTTGTATGAACGCATAAGTGGAGGTGCCTCAACAGTGTTCATTCAATCTACTCACTCTCATCCATCTCACATATAACAGTAAACGCAACGATTCGTCTCTAACTCACGGAACTCAAGCAGGCACCTTTACCTGCAGCCTGGCTCTGTCATTCAGAGATCATGAACACATGGAAAGGTTTTTGGATTTCTAAATGGGCTTAAGCAGTGGCAGGAATCACACTAACCTGTTTTAGCAGAAAGACAAGTCATTATGTATTACTGAATGACTATAAATTATGTTTTTGTTTACAGAGACATTCTATGCTTTTCTGGCAATAAAAAAAAACTGAATCTTCATGGCACTCAATTTCATTCCATGAAAAAGATCTCTAAGGGTATTTGCTGAAACGATATCTCAGAGGGAGCGGTAATACAAAATAAAAAAATTTTCCACCTTTCTTGTAAAAGGTGATTTGAAAAAAAAGTTAAACGCAACTTAGTAGTAATGCTGGCCGGCATTCCTGACAACACACCTGAAATAATGATGAGTTTGAGTCAGAGGTTGCATGTACTTGCTGACCCGATTGCAACACTAATTACAGAATTGCAGGCGATCAAAATACAAGAAACAGCAGGACCTCTGGCAGAGGATTTCCTCTGCTACAGCAGATGAGATTATTCCCCCTGTTTTCAACCAGCACCAATGGTTAAATGCAACACAGTAAAGATGTAACATAGTTCACACTAAGATTCATTTCCACTTAATAGGCTGATCCTTATCTTTTTGTTTCTTCTGGTCAAAGACAATAGCTTTGTTAATGTGCAACCAATATCGATTTACTGTAGGTGGATGTAGGGTTTGTAAGGTAAGAACCAAACAGGCTCTTCACAACATTACCTCCCATTCAACATACAAAGCTACACTCCATTCTGTCATGACCCAGTGACTGAGCTTTACAAACCAGCAAAGACAACTATGTGCAAGGCAAAATGCCAGCAGCAGTGACACACAACACTGCCTGCAGGTGACACTAAAAATTGGTCATGGTAACAGCAGTCAACCACACCTGCATTCACTGGTAGTCACTGCTCTCTGTCAAAAACAACAGCAGACATGCCTGCGTATGATGAAAGCGATCCACGTCCGCCACGCTTTCACAACAGCTGCTAAGCCGCCTGCAATGGCTCCATCCTTTTAACGGCAATGGTCCATAAAATGGCCTGTTTTGTTTCCTCATATTGAGTTAACATAGATAAGATTAGAGAGGTTTTAAAAGTCTTTTTGTCAACATTAGAGAGAATTTCATCCTTGTTAGTGGTGCATCTACAAAGCTTTCGCTGCTCTTATCACTAAATATGGTCCCTAGAAGCTCTACTTTTAAAACAGTTGAAGTTATTTACAGACAACATGGGGACAGAACATCTCATATGGGACCGAATTATCACTAAAGAGAAAAGTATAGCCAGAGAAGAACAAAGTCTATGTAATGAGGGGGAAAAGAAAAGTACAACTGCGATTTTAAGGGGCCAGGTAACTCCTTATGGAGCAGCCTGCCCTTCCTATGTAGTTGGGCAAATATGCCATCGACCTAGATGATTAAAATAAAACCTGAGTTCCAGTACCTTTACATGAGTGCAGCTTGACCAGAGGATAGAGCGAGATTGTAGTGGATACTCACAGGAAGATATACCCAGAAACACATTTGTAAATCTTTGTGTATCAGAACACAAGAATACAAGATACAGATTTTTGAGACCCTCACAAAAACAACCATAACAACTGCACACCTCTTTAGCCAACCCTCAAATCCCTCATTTCTCTTGACCACAAAGGTGCCCTCACCTGCTGATTCTTAGCAACCACCACTGTCCAGGTCTGTGGAGTACATCAGTCCCTGGGAAGCTTTGCCCTTCTCTTACCTGTACTTCATGCCTGTCTGATAGGACACACACTCCTCCAGGGCCAAGCCATTCATTTTCAGGAAGTCTTCCATGTTCTTAATCTGAGCGGCAGCTCTCTGTTCCCGGAGTCTCTGCAGCTCAGCCTGGTCTGTCGGCCGAGACGGTGGCTGATTCAGCCCCTGGTCCGAATGGTAGCGGTTGATCCCGCTACGGATGCTTTCGCTGTATGACATGGACAGCATCTTGCCGCTGCCACTGCTGCTGCTCTTCCGAACACCGCTACTTGGAGCAGCCGGTTTGGGGATCTGCGGGTTTTCAGGAGGACAGTAACTGGACCTGCGCCTGCCGGGAGGCCCCCGGGGGCCACCGGCATACCCTCCAGCAAACATGCCCCCTCCCCCCTTTCTCCTCTTAGTGATGCTGAGGCGACCCGTGCGGGAAAGAATAGAGTAGGGACACTGACAGAGCGACAAACCAGCAGGGTAAAGCCACCTCCTTAAATAGCACCTGCTTCCATTAAAAAAAAAAGAAAAACAGCTCTCCTGCTCAGGGCAGCACACGGCCATGCATCCTGTAATCAGAGTCGCACAACATGGCCCAGCACCACCCGCCCCTGACAGGTACAGAATGGCAGGGTTACACTTAAGGGAGTGATCAGGAGACTTGCTGGCGTTTAAAGAGCAGCACCAAAAGGGACACATGCTATCTTTAAAGGGCAAACATTCAAACATGCATCAAGCAACAGGAGGGGATATCATTGCTGGTATCACTTAAGATTCTGACTCAGATGTAATCAAGAAAACAATTCTCAAAATATTCCACAATCTTACAACTACATATAAAAGTCCAAAACAACTGCATAATATGCACTTACTACAGTACATTAATGCAAAATTGGCCTTAACTCCTGATTAATGGAAATGTGATATGACCCCTGAAAATTTACTGACAAGCACTTGAACAACACTCTCTTTGGTTCTATAGAAAACAGGACAGACAAATTCCAACATTACCAAACTTTCACTTAATGCTTAAGATTTTTAAGTTCTAATAAAATTAAAAAAGACAATAATGACTGTAAATAAAACCAAGGATATAAAAAATAGAATATGGAATAACAATTTTCTGTTGATGACATGAGATGAGGTGAGATGAGTTCCTCCCAAATTTGCTATTAATTTCAAATCTCAAAGCTTTTCCAAATAGCTGACATCTCATACAGAGACAGACGACATAAATAAAGGAGGAGACTTCAAGCCAGGCAGCATGCTTCCACACACCCACAGACACACTCTTCGTTATTCTGCCAGCCCCTCATACACAAAACACATACGCAAAAACAACCACGCACACTCCTGATGTGGTCATGGGTGCAAATCTTTCCTCATACTCGCCTGATTTCTTGGGGTCCGGCTCATGAGCAAGGTTGTAGGGTGCTAGTCTGCTCTTATAAACACACACTGCAGACAGCAATGAAGCGGTTCCACCCAAACTGGGAGTGTCTTACAAGGAAACATCTAAACCAATTAGTGAATACGAGAGTGCATCCCTCCCTTCCCCTCACCACTTGGACTATACTCTATCACCACAACCAACACCTCTCCTCCTACCCTCCCTGTGAGAACTCATAGAAGAAATCCATTTATGCCGTTTAGAGGCCTGTCTTGTTTCTGCTAACCGCAGCAAATAATATCAGCCCTGAATAATTCACAAAAGCTTTTGCACTAAAAGCCTCTGATTGTTGTTCCACAGGAAAGAATACTAAGAGCCTGACACTAATGAGTGCCTGAGAGTTGTGTGCACATGAAACACACAAACAAACAGTGTCAAGAAAACACAGACTGTACATATATACGCAGAAAAAGACAAGCTAACAAACATGTTCAAGTACTCTGTGCTGATGCATTATGAAAACCACATCAGTTAGACATGCTTGTGATATCTCAGTCTCGTTATGGTCAGACCATGGTCAGGATAGCTGTGTGATAGCTATGTGTGTCACATAACAATGACTCAGGATAAAGAACCCAGATCATCATCCTATGTACTCACTCAAGTTCAAACTCATTTAATCACAATTTCTGATAAAAACTGAAACCTAATGTGTTTAATTCATATATTTAAATCTACACAATTATAGATCGTGAAGTCATTCATTTTAGACATACTTGAAAGTATTGAAATCCATATCTTTTAATTAGCTGCCTGTATCTGTGAGCCATTTAAGAAAATAATAATTTATCATAACACTTTTCTGTTAGAATCATTTTGTTTACACGTTTTTGAACATGGTAAGCAGGTTTCTTAATTTAATTGTATTTATACAGCACCAAACCATAAAGAAAAAAAAAAAAAAAAACATAGGTAGATTTTATAGTAAGTTCAAGACGTTACTGAATTTCAGAAAATAGTGGGTTAATTTAAACCGAACACCCATCCTAACTGGCCATTCCCCACTGCAGTTGTTTTCAATTAACAGCACCACTAATGGCATACAAATGACTTCACACATACAAGAAGCTATACAATGTTAAACTGCACACGTTTTTTTTTGTGTGTGTGTGTGTGTGTGTGTGTGTGTGTGTGTGTGTGTGTGTGTGTGTGTGTGTGTGTGTGTTTATTTATTTATTTATTTACATTAGCACTATTCCTTAATTAATACAATTCTTGTCAATCATCAGAAAGCAAGAGCTGGACAAACGTATTCTAAAAAGTCTTCCAAAAAGTATTTTTAGTACAGAATCACAACTACGACTTTAACATAAAATGTCTGCACTGGTTGAGTCTTATATACAAAACAGTGTAGACAACAGGCCGACTAAACAAAATTAAAAATATATAAATATACTTAATCAAAATGTACACCACATGATCACTCCGCCAACAAGACAAGGCAGAGAAGAACGAGCACTTGAATTTCACAATGCTTGGATACAACTTTCTGTAGCATAAAAGTCATAGTGTTGCATTGTTGCGATGAGTGAAAAAGAAAATTTCCCTTCCCAGCATCAGTCCATCAGAGTGATAGACAGAAGGGGGCTTAATCGATCTCCCTCATGTAGGCTAGGGGAGAAGGTAGTGGGACGGTTTGCACTTTAAAAGGACAGAAATGTGTGAGGCGCCAAGATAAAAAATCCGATAGTGCGGTCATTACAAGCACATTGACACAGTCAGGGGTTTTTATAACTGGATCAGCAGATTAGGGTCTAATATGAGACCATAAAATATGATCCTACCCTAAAGCAGGAGAAAGACTGACCATCTAAAGGCACACATTTGAAACAGATGAACAGCAGCTATCCTAAATTGTGGTTTTTAAAACAACACTGATCGCTAAACTCCTACAAAGCAAAATGAGGCGGTCCTAATGAGAACCAATGAATTAAAGACATTATTATCTTCAAGCAAGCAATAATGTGTGAATAAGGCAGTTTGATGAAAAGTTTCTCTGTAGCATGTTGAAGATTGACAAGAACAATAACACCAAGCATCTCAAGTTTTACTGCTGGGAAAAAGAATCTAACTCAGACTGTTATTGCTGATTCAAAGCTTTTGTGAGCAACCTTGCAAAAAAAAAAAACATATCATCTCCCCTATCAGGTTTAAGGTGGATAATGCATCGGCAGCTAAATAGTAGATGATAAGTGTTATCCGAGTTATCTGTGTTATCTGAGGTTTACTAATGGATGTATGATTTTAAATGACAGAACAGCAGTTAGCCACAGCAAGGTTAGTATAGTAAAGAAAATAAAAATACATATTTCACATACAGTACAAAATATTTATCATACATACAACACAAAACATATGTAAAGGGACCCTGCTTTGTGACAACAGTGACAGATATGGTACCTGTAGAACTGCAGCTGACGTTTGGGGCTCCCATAGCGAGCGCTGAAGACAAGTGAGGAAAGGAGGACAAAGGAAAGTTACTGAGCAGGAAGCAGGACTTACTAAGTAAAGTCAGTAGAGGTGTTAACCAATGACAGAGCAAACTGTGCAGTAGTGAGAGTAAACAGAAAGTAGGAAATAGAATTACTGCATACAAAGTAAAGAGCAACGTTACTGGTACATGTTTGAAAACAATAAACATCTTCCAGTTGTTTGCACAAATCCAAAACTTTAAGCCCTAAAACTCTTTTTCTGACTTCCCAACGTCAAAAGACCAATTCCAAAAAAAGACCAATTAGAATATAATGGACCAATACTCAACCTAGTGATTTGGTTTTAATTAATTGAATGTAACAAATGCAAATAATCAAGAGCTGAAAAAAATATTATGATTATACATTATAACTATAGTGTTTGCTTAATTTTTTTTCTTGTTTTGGGTATTTCAGCTTATCCTGTACGTTCGCTTTGCCACAGCAGTCCATTGGTTCGTATGGTGGGAATGCCTTGCCCAGGGGAAACTTCAACTCTTGGTTGGGTAAAGCAGGTCAGTGGGAGGCCACTCTACAGACTTGGCCACTAGATGTATTTAACAACTATATTTCTGCTCTTGGCTTCCCTTGTCATAACGGCTTTTGCTGATGGTTTTAGAGCATATTTACTGTTTGTCTCTGTAAAGGCACGTTCTGTAAAAGTTGTGCTGTTGATGGTCCGTACGCAGAAATTGTTCTACTTATGGGACATGAATCTAAATTTCTGCCCTCACAAATAAAGAAAAACTAAACAGCATGTGATGTTTAACTAAGAGGTCTGTAATGTTTCAGTTCAATGGAATAATCAATTAAATACAGATGCAAAAGTTTGCATGAAAAATTGTGCAACAGTATTGGGTGTAAGCTAGAGTAAGAGTAAATTCTCAATGGTTTCTATACAATGCCTCACTCTAACAAATCCTTCGAGTAGTTGTCCTACTAGTTCCAAGTTACATTTTCATGATTTTATTAGTCAACTCTAAGAGTCTGATAACTTTAATAAAATACTGCAAAATGTTAGCCAATAGCTGTACCCCATCTGGCCATAATGGAGGCAATGTGAACATAAAGGCATAAAGCTGGTTGGGAAAAAAAGTAAAGAATGTAGAGCAGATGCTGCTTGGTGATACAAAGCTGATGAGTCTTTGGCGCCACATGCTGGTGTAAAATAATCTATACACTTTGGCAGAAAATGGCTATTGTATGGCTGTTGTATGATTGCATCCTAAAAGGGATTTGCTAATGTTACATTAAGGTTACATAAAAATGAGAAAAAAGTAACCTCATGGACAAACATCACCAGTGGAGAATTATGTACTGTACTTAAGTGCAACTTCAATGTTGTAATAGTATTCCTGTGCTTGTATATCAAAACTTTCACTTAATTTAATGATCTAAGTACCTTTTACACCACTTTGGCTCACAATTTACTTTATAATGTGCATGTTTTTTTATTTATATGAGAGGCTCAGTACTTATACTTGGTTGAAATTAAGTATTTCCTTTACTGTCTGTATTTTTTTTTTTTTTTTTCGGAGATCGAAACATGTTGCGTATATGTAGCTCACTCCGGCTAACAGTAGCCAACCCGCCATTTAATCTTCAACAGCTGCAAGGATTTAGGGAATCAATAGATCAATAGTAGCCATAACACAGTGAACAACTACAAGTTTCAGCTCAAAGGTGTAGTTTAGTACAAATGTCAACAGCTTCATATACATTTGCAACTCAAGCAGCCTGGCAAAGTAGCATAATAATGCAATAGCTTGATTAAGAAATGAACTTCATCAAAACTATTTACTGTAGCTACTTTGAACTAAAATGTACAGTAACTGGGTTTGGACAAACATGCAAATGTACAGAAATGTGTTACATCTGTGCATACAGTGTACATCCATCTACTCACCTGTAGATCATGCCAGGTGAGCCAGTCTGTCGAAGAGAGAGACGAGCGGGGGAGTCTGTGGTAGATTCAGGATACATGGAGGCAGGAGGGAGGGTCTGGCCAGCCTGCCGGGGATGTTGTTCCTTTACTGTTCCAGAGGTACACTCTTTCAGTGATGAGAGACTCTGGAAAGGAGAGAGAAAGAGTCTGTCACCGGTAGGATCTTGTAAACCTAGCTCCTGACATATAGGATATGGCAGAAGCAGCTGTTGTATCATTCAAATCAAACAATCATCAATCTAATTCATCCAGTGTTTCAGGTGATTTTAATCAAGGCAGAAATCTTGATCATGTATTTAGTTTCCAATCGCAAAATAGTGAAAGTGTTACTACCTAATTAATTCTCATTTAGTGACAGAATACATAATTCATAGGGATGGATTGTATAGACTGGGCAAAATAGACAAGCATACGAAATAGCAGTTAGGCTTGTTAGAGAAGAAGCACAGAAAGAATACCAATGAAAGCATAAAAGATGGTAATGATCAACATGTCCCAGAAAAGGTCAAGAACATGGGAGGGTAATTAAACAACAGCATGCCAGCCCACTTACATTAACAACCAGATATGCACTGAAGGGTTCCATAATGCCCCTGTCGGGAAGGACCTAACCCACCACCCATTTTTTTAGAGGCCACTTCGTCTAAAGCAAGGACCACTCAAGATTCTTCTGAGCAATTGGTGCAGTGCAAAAGTGAAAGAGAGACAAAAACTCTTACAGGAGATTTTGCCCTACAGCCAAAATATCAAATGTTACCAGAATGGTACAAAGCCTAAAGATGATGTAGTAAATGTGCCAGTTTTAAGCCTAGATTTTTCAGCCTTGTTTTACTTTGTGATCTGGAAGGGGCACTTAAATATAAAGCTATATTAAGTATATCTGAGCCTTGAAAACAATAACCAGAGGGTTAAAGTGATTTGTTTTTAAAGGCTGCTACATATCTTTACCACTAGATGGAGTCATGCCCCTATTCTGCAAACATGAGCTGAATGAATTAACCACTGAATAAATCATCACACCAACCCCTGTAGCTTCACACAGCTGTGAGTGGAGTGATTTTACATTTATGAATAGGAGTCTAGAATAATATCAGACTCTGTCTATATTGCAATATGCTTATCCTCCTCTCTGAATAGGCAAACAATATTGTAAAAAAATATTGTAAAAAGTAAAAAGTCAGAAAAGTAAACACTCATACACAACTTGAACCCATTCCATGACTACTGTATACTGCACATATGTTTGTGCAAGACAGCAAGTCATAGCCTTCCCAAGATGCAGACCACTGTGTGGAAAGGGCTGCTGCAAAAAAGTTGGGGACTGGTGAGGTTTGGGTGGGTGGTCAGGTACACACATTGCATTAGTACACATTTTAAATGTCTCATCAGAAAATCCCAGGTCAATGCCATGGCCTCTGAAAAACATGTGCAGCACTGCTGGTGTTTTTCATCCAGTATACTGTTGAGAATAAAATAAATTGAAGACAGTGATGGGGATGGTAGTGTGTGACCCTGACAATGATGTGAGCTAAACTGATATGCCCCCTATTTCAAAAGTGACTGCACTCATGTAATTCATGGCTCATAACTGACATTGTAATGATAAAATGAAGGTGACTTTCTCAGGAAGAGAGTATAGTGTCCCACATATCCAAGCACTCATTTGACACTCCCTGCCCATTCATTTCAATCACAGCACAATGGGAGACCAATCATCCCTTCTGTCTGGTGATGATGATAGCATGACCCTGATGGGTAAAAGACATGGCAATAGAAAGTATGACACCACAGCAGCATGCTTTCCTTTAGAAAGAGTTACTAAAAGTAATTTGCTACTATTGCATTTTATGAAATTTAACCTAATACCAATACAAATGTTACAAGCCAAGGTTTATCAATTATGATAGGGCTGATATTTAAAAATCTTAATCAAGGTCATAATGTTATAGTTTTAGCACTCTTTAGGACTTTAGGACTAACCCTCCATCTGACCCAATTTCATTGTCATTATACATACAAAGGTGTACAAATAAAGCACTTTAATCGTCAAATATCATTTCAAATAGGAATAAAATTATGAGGGGTGGTCCCGATACCCCTTTTCCCAGACTGAGTACAAGTACTTATAATTGAGAACTTGCCAATACCAGTTCTAAATGGTTGTCATTCTAGTATGATTTGTTGGACAGTAAAACCCTCACGAATGCAATGCTGATGAGCTGACACTAGCAAACACAGTTGGTCAAAAAAAGGGAGAGGAGGACACACAAAGGCTGGACAGTTCACACTTAAACATTGTTTCCACCAACAGTCATAGAATTTTTGTCTCTGTTAGTCTGGAAAAAGCGCACACACATCTTGCAACTGGAAGTTCTAAGGTGGACAAATCCACAAATCCTGCCAGAATAGAAAGACATGGTTTTCTGCCAGAACAAATATTACCAGCTGCAATAACAAATAAAACACAGATTTGGGGTGAGATCCTGAATGCAGAGTCACAGACAACACAGACTGTAAGGTCTCCAGAGGAGTATGGAGGTAAACAACTTTGTCAACCAAAGTGACCTTTAGATAAAGCTGTAGATAGCGAGGACATTTGTAATGTAGACATAAATATTAAAGATGATAAAATAGTGTTTATGAGAAAAACTGTTAGCTACTGCATCTTTAAGACTTTAGCAGAGCAGAGCTTGGTATAAAAACAAGGGCAGTATTGGAACAGATTCAAAATAATGATATTAATATAAGGACAACCCTATAAATGATTTTTGTGGTATAAGCATGAAGAAAAATATCAATTTCTATTTAATCACAGTTCTCCTTTGTATAATTCAATATCCGACCACTGCCTCCATTAGTAACTTGAATATTACCTAAAGTTCTCTTTGTTGTACAAAGTTATTTTACCTTCATATTCCTGTGTAGAATCTACATTCATGTTGTCTTCTCGATCCAGAAAGTGCAAAATACATCAGGTAAACAGCCCTGATTGGTTTCCACTACAAATTTTAACATATGGCAAACACCAGCACCCTCACATCACAGTACACCTACAGTAAGGCACATGTGAAATGAACAGTGGAGTGAAACCTGGCCAATTAGTGCATGTTTGCATAAAATAGGAAAACCAGCACATGGGGCCTCTAGGCTCCAGTGCCTACTTTTCTACTTTGTGCTGTGTAATATAGTAGGTCTTCAGCTGTTTTTACATACTGCACAAAATGTTTGTGTTTATACCTCATCACTGACTGTAGCACGTGATGCACCAGTCTTACAGAGGTGCCTGTAGTGAGCTGCAGTTTAAGAGGATGCTGCTGCTGATTGCAGCAATGCGGTAAACTACAAACTCATCCTGGCTCAAGTTAGAGGACTCAGATTTACTGCGCTAATGGGCCATTGTGCATTTTCAAGAATAAACCTGCAGACAGTCATAAGTACAAAGGAAAGTGGGGAGAGAGAAAAAATTACTGCAACTGGCATGTGTCTATATTCTTCCAAACACATAACATTTTTATCTCCAATTAAAATTTGTTTTTTTATTTTAAAAAAAACAACAGTGTTTTGAGAGTTTACTGAAAGGAACAGGAATGAGTCGATGTCTATGTGCCTGATGTGCCTTCAAATGGACTTCCTGGTGCGTATTTTATCCTCTCATTGGTACTTTGTAGCAGCACACCCACACCAGCATGTCCCGTAGAGTTTTCGATGCGCCGTTATTGTTGATGCGAACATGGCCTGAAGCATCAGGATTTATGTGTTTTCAAAGTGCATATTGTCATTTTTGATCAGTTCACTGCAATACACCATGCAGGAATGTAAAGTTTAATTCATTTGCGTACATAATAGGTAAGAAATACAATATCTGCACTTTTTCTCAACCTATGATACACATATTTATATTTCCCATTAGATTCACAATTGGTGTTAAGGCTCCAGCATTATGGCAAATTTATAATCAGGAGATTATTATAGTTGACATTTATTATAATATGAATCATTTCTTTGAACTGAGCTATTGGCCTCAAGTATATTTTAATGTTTTGGTGACCAACTTCTAATGGTTCTTTTGGCTGCAGTAACACATAAGAAAACTTTTTTTTAACTGTCAAATAATGATATCAGTAAGCTCAAGCTTCATGAAACTACTGATATTAACATGGACTTATGGGACTACAGCTGGGCAGAGGGCATGCCCAAAGAACTAGATGGATTACATCATTTTGAGAAGCTGAGGTCATAAAAAATTGCATCTCTCACACACCTTGTCTCATACACCTCAATCTCTTCCAAACAAACTGCAAAATTGAGTCACAAAAGGCTGCTCTTCATGCTCTCTATCCATAAATCCACCTACACCCAGCCTGAGTGAATTCCCTCTTGAGACAAGTCTTACATGAGCAATGCAAGCAGGCCGGCAGTGCTGGCCTGGAAAGCACAGCACAGTGTTGTGTAGTATGTTGGCAGCTGCAGAGAAGACACACAGTCCCGAGCAGATGGCTGCAGAACAGGGAGACAGGCTAACAGACGAGAACTGCCGGGGATATCCTACATGGAAGTTCAGTCAGAGAGCGAGATAGGAGAGGGAAAGAGACAGCTAATCTGAGCCTGTGCTCCACTGGACTACAAAGAGGATTCAGATGGAATCTCCCCCTCTTTATCACTGATATTTATCAAAGGATAGAAGTCAAAAACAAGTAAAGATGTGAATCCTGTGGACTGTCTTTACTCTCTCACCATCAGAGACTTTGTGTAAATGGTCTTTTCACTGTTTAGTGGTGGAAAGCCCTTGATTAGCTGCTGAAAGAAGAAAAAGCTGCAACAACATCAATTTGCATAAATAATCTATTTATAAAGCAAACTTATGATACAAAACCTCCACCCCTTTAAAGAGGTTAAAAGCACAACTGAGAGCTCTACTGTCAGGAATCATAAAATCCTTGGACAGCTGTAGGTGTTTTACACACAGTCAAATCCATCATGAATGTCTGGGACTGGACCTACATAAATTAAAGTTTAACTGCAACAATCTAATGCAAAGCATTATATTATAGTTATAGTGCTTTACAAAAACAATCTGGAAATCAGTTACCAGTTTTGCAGGAGACAAATACTAACTTTCGAGTTGATCTGCAAAAAACAAAAAACAAAAAAAAAACATCATCATTACAGGAGTCTAAAAAACTTGGAGGACAACTAAAGCCAGATTTTTTTTAATATATAATATAATATATAGCTAGTGTATAATCCTAATAATATCCATGTTGTGCATAAAAACTATTCTTATCTGATGAGACAACATAGGCAAGACTGTAGATCTAATAATGGCTGTATTATGTCTCTTGAGCGCCAGAACTTAAAACATGTTGACCATTCACCTGACTAAAAATTGTTTGCCTGGCACATGAGCCACTAAGCCTCCTTCCACATTGTGCAGCACACAGTAGAAGGGCATTAGCATTTCTGATGTTTCTGCACTAGCCCTGTCTACACACTTTGGCTTGGTCATCACTTTTGCATAATGACATCGTGAAGAAGTCGGCATGTGCATTTCGCTATCAACTTTAAAATTATCTTCAGTTTCTTGAAAAAACATGAATTTAAAACATTTGACTCAGATGCTGCCATATTTACTCATTTGATCCAGTTGTATAGATTTTTTTAACTGTTCAGAAATTTTAAACTTCCCTCAGCAAAAAAGGTAAAAAAAACATGACTCAGCAATTTGTTTTAATCAGAACCTTCGAGCATAAATAACACATAAAATATTTCCCTATGAAGCATACTACATGCTGTGTATACTACTATCTGGTTGTCACATAGTATGAGACATAGCTTAACATCTGTTGTGCACAATACTAGTCAATATTTAACAACACATTTCAAATGAGACAGCTACGAAAAAACAACACTACAACCACACGTAAGGATTACAGACCACACAAAAGAACAATTAGAATATTAAAAGTTAGTCGGCATGAGACTGTACAGCAAACTCAGGCCTGTGAAGCTCAAATGCAGCCTCTGCTCCACTATCACTGCAGGGAGAGAACATGCTGCAGTGAATCAGAAGCAGTAAGCAGTACACTGCAGTAGAAATATGAAACCATTCTCTTCTTCTGGGTGTTTCCTAGCTCTCTGCAAGGTATACATAAAAAGGAAAAAGTAAATTAGGTTTGGAAAGACAAGCATGATATTATGTTTCTGTCTAGTGCCAGCCTTGCATCAGTGCACTTGGACCAGGGTATTTGAACTTCAAATGTCCATTGGAAAAATGCTGAGGAAATTTAGGTCAGATATGTTAAAACAGGTCAACCCAGATAGACTGGGTTTTCCCTCCACTTAATAATCCCTCAACTTAATAATAGGGATGTCCTAATTACACTTTTTCTTTACCAGACTGAGTACAAAGGCAAGTAGCTACATTTGAATACTTGCCAATGCTGCGTACTACTTCATGCCAGCGCTTCACATGCAATGACACATGCAACACAATGCACAGAGTTTAATGTTTAGTTCTGCATAGGGGAGCAGAAAGCAAGTTAATACAAAAACATAACTGGGCAGAGAGACACGGAAAAGTCCAGGTCATAAACATATTTTCCAGTAAAGAACCATTGAGTGCAACAGCATTGGGGGACATGCTTTGCAAGGCATTATGAGATTTAAGGTGACATGGTTTTGGCCTGTGAGGAGATACTGCTTGACACAATGCCACATGAACTGCTGGAGAAATTTCAAGGGGCTTATACGTTTGCCACGACACGCTACCTCGCAAGCAATGACACACCCACAGCAACCCACAAGAAGTGGGGGTGGAAGAGTTGTGGCATTTATTCATTTGAAGTCTCCACCATAAACCTAGACAATTTGAGACAAGCTAAATAGTGAAAACTATGTGAACACCATAACTTTAGTTGTGAACACACATACAGTAACTTCATGCAATATGTCTTCATGTGCAGTACAGTATTCCTGTACACAGATACTGAACAACATATCTAACGATACATCATTTTGCTGCAGTAACCCAAATAAGTAGATAAAGTATAATATATCCATTTAATATTTATTTAATATCAGGTACTGTATTTCCATACAATAAAAAGTTACAATCTTTGTATAACCGATAAAACTGCAGTTTCTGGCTCAGCCTGTTAAAACTGGATCTCTGAGGAAAAAAAAAAAGTGGTGACATTTTGGTGATGATTTACTGTCATAGCCTTGCAAAAAAACAATGCCAGAGAGAGGTGCAACCTTTCCCAGGTCCCCATCTGAGGAAAAACATGTCTGTTGGAAAGGTGACTGGCTTGTAGCAAAAATAAAAAACACAGACACTAGCTGGTGTTGGAATTTAAATTATCTGTTGGATTTGGCTTTGGTGTGGTCAGCTACTAATTCATTGAAATCTGTGACACAATACACAGGATTCAGACCTCTCCCTAAGGTTGCAACTATGTGATGGATGCTCTTTCTAACTAACAGAGAAAACATTGAGTGTATGGTCCAGAGTTTTAAATGAAATCAGGCGCAAATGCACCAAGTGGCTGGTGGCTCTTCGAACAGACTGAGTGGCCCCAGGAGACGAAGCCTGCAGTGAATTGCAACTAACACACATCTTGTGTGGTACAGAAGTGAGGAAAAAAAAAAAGGAGAAAAAACATTTCATGTTCCTTATTCTCAAGTGAAGGCCATACCGAAATTAAAAGAGAAAATTGCAGTTTTATTCAAACTGCACAGTAAACATTGTGGGCAAAAAGCTGAGTAGGCATTATAGAGCAAACTGGTCAAGGAAGACCCTATGCTGCGCAATAGTAGTGCAATGCATCACTTCTTCCACTGTGGTCATCCTCGATCTCAGAGCTTTGCTTCCTTCCTCTCACATTCTGTGTTAATGCATGACACGTGACTGGTGATAAGCACCCTTAGATTTCACAGGGCTTTCAAAATGCAAACCATGGTTAAAAAATGAATACACTACATTATGTTGTTCTAACAGTTACCGTTGGGAGATGTATATAGTGTGTAGTGTGTAAGTAAAGTGCTGCTTCATAAATAACCATTCCACATTTTCTGACTAATGCAAAATTGCTATATTTTATAGACAGTCTATGACTAGCCCAGGGCTTGAAATTAACGCTGTCCCATTGTTCCAGGGACAGTAGAAATGGCACCTGGGACAAAAAGTTTGGGATCTGGAACAATTTTTGGAAAATTATAAAAATTACCTTTTCGTGAGCACATATTGCAGTAAATATAACTCAAGCATACCAATATAAAAACTTATTTGTGTTGTGCATCCCCAAAGTATTGATACTTCAAGAAACCAGTTAAATTAGTTAAATCAGTTAAATCTAAAAATATAGTTTCTGGAACAGCCTTTTGTCCTCTAAGAGTGAAGGTGGAACTCAGCCAAGTTTCCCAGGCCACAGTCAAGCGAGTGAGCAGGCAACTCAACACAAACTTACTCTTTAACTTGACTGGACAATATACATTAAATAGAATAGGAAATAACAAAAGTCACTAAGTATATATACAAGGCATGGCTCCACATTATCGCTTGCCTGCTTGCCAAGGGCAAGTTAACTCTTTGTTTGCAAATGGAATGCATCCAATTGATCATGTAAAATTGTCTGTATTGTTAAACTGTAGAAAATACTGATGTTGAAGTTCACCAATTTACATGGATAAAGTCTGGGATATTAACACTTTTACCAGCTGGCTGAAAATCTCAGATACACATTTTTTTAAAAATCTAAAACACAGCCATCAACTGCAGGTATCTCTGCACCTATTGGTGCATCAAGTAAGTGACTATCTGCTATTTACTGACCTCTGTAACAACAACAACAACAACAACAACACCACCTGCAAAAATGCTGTAAGCTGTAAAGACACATTTAATCAATGCTTTAATGTTTAACTCATTCTCTGGTTTTATCCTGACGTGGATCAGTATTTATGCTTCACTGTAAAATTGTAGTATTTCTGCCTTCTCAATCAACAAAGATACAGATACAGTACAGCACTGAATCCTGTTTATTTTTAACCTTACATCTGAAGACAAAATCAGCAATTGATTCAAAACTAAAATCTGTTAGTAACATGAACATTACTTCATAATTGTTTATGACCCTGATATTTTCGGAAGATTCTTCCTACCAGGTGAGCCCCAATCGCCCTAATTCATATATTGCCCGAATTCAGTCAGTCAAATACATCTATCAGATAAACACTAAGGTTTTATCTGACACTATTTCCCATATCAGCTAGGTGGGCTTTGGATTGTGTCTTGCAAAGAACAACCCTGGACTCCTTTAAGTAATGTGACAGTCTTAGTACAGCATCCTGCTGCATACTTTAGTTAAAGGAGACATGCTTTTCCTATTCCTGTGTGTCAATCCAACCAGTGTAAGGTCACAGACAAACTGACTGAGAAAGTGTAAGAAGGAAGTGCTGTTTCCATGGTATTAACTTGCACTTAGTTTACTTTTGTACTACTCCAAATGTGTTTTCACACATTTCATTTCAAGTCCTGCCATGGTGTTAGTATGGTGCAGCATTGCACAGGAAGGAAAGTACCCCCACTTTCAACTGTGATCCAGGCTTGCTTCTGCTCATTATCAAGTATAGAACACTGAAAGCAAATTAGTTGGTTATGGGTTGGCCTTGTCCCTAGAAGTTTAAGAACATCTACAAAATCTGGTTTTGTTGCTTGTCACCCCATCCACTCTCACAATGCTCACTTGTTGTTGCTCCCCATTGCTTGCCATATAAAAAGTATTTAAAAAAAACAAAAATTATTTGGTTTGGGTTGTAGCACAAATCTTGTGTGTGACTACAAAGTTGTTAAACTGTTCAAATTTGATGGAGATAGAAATCAAAGAGGAAAAAATGGGACCCTACATAAATAAATTAAACCACAGTAGCAAGCAACAGTATTTGGAAAAACTAACAATAAATGGGTTACACGAACCAGGGGCATACAAACCTTTGCACCAAAATTTTTTTATAGATTACTTGACCATTTTTTATTATTTCTGTTGATCTTTATGGGTTAAATTTACCTTTTATTTCTGATGAATGAACATTTGTTCTAGCAAATTTTTCATTAAATGTTAAGAATTAAACTAAGATTTTTTTCAGTAACAGTTTAAAATAAGGGGATGCACTGTATGACATGCAACACTTTTTGGGATAATTTTTGGGATCATTAAGTTGTGGAGTCGTACAGAAGTGAATTATAAGAAGAGGTTTGTCTAAAGTCTTGACCACCCTATTTAAAATAAATGAGGGGCCCAAAACTTTAGAACCACCTTTTCTTGTAATTCACTTCAATACAACTCCACTGACCTCAATAATAAACAGAGAGTAGAATTATCAATTTTTTAAAAGTTTCAACTTTAAAACTGAGAAATTCTAACATTGTAAAAGTAGAATTTATGGCAGGGCTGCTGTATTGAATTGAAATAGGTAGAGATGTACCTAATAAAATGCCCAGTAAGTGTGTATACTTTTTTATTATTTTAAATAGTTTTATAAATATTTACAAAGTATTTGTCATGTTCTATTTTTGTCAGAAAATAAAAATTTAAGCATCAACATCATATTTTCACTTCATACTTGATTTGGTTTATATTGTTATATATTAATATCAACTTATATGTTGATTGCCCAAATCGCCCAGCCCTACACCCTAGCATGGCTTTCTTGTGCTTACTGTGGCAGTAATCTGGTTGAACACTTCAACAGAAAGCTGTTTTATGGCAGCTGCCCATTTTAGCTTCAGCTATGGAAGGCTCATGCTAACAACAATCTTTAACAGAAGCAGCTGCTCCTACAGCAGGTCAGGAGCGAGTGTCAGATGTTGAAAAGCATCGTTAAATCTCTGGTGCTAACATTTGGTACAAGCTGCAGTCAACCATTAATGATATTCAACATAGAAGCGATGAACTGTTTAAGAAACACCATCTGCTCAGAGTATATATTTAACTGCCGGTGTCCCTTGGACGTTGGTCATGGCTAAGCAGGTGTTTTCAGTAGATGAAAAGAGTAAACACACCGTCCATCCCATCATGTAGATACAGTAGAAATGTATTAACTTGATGTTATACAAAGCAAATTCTCACTTGCAGGGATACTTAAGAATTCATGTTTAAATGATAATATAGCATATTAAATAATAATGTACTAATAGGAACAGCTCACTTAGTCTGATCTAAAGTTTAATCAAATGAAGCCAGGCAGAGCTGTTTTTTTTGTTTTTTTGTTTAATACTCCAAATTTGTCTGGACAGTTGTTGAATTGTGTATAAATGAAAGCTAATTTTTAAAATGTATTTATCTCTTGCTTCTTCTGCCCACTGCACTACGTTATCTGGAACATTAGTGTATTACAGTGTTCAACTTAAACATTGTGACAAACTACAGTATAACCACACACTCACACACACTCTTCACTCATAGCCCATGCTACTTTACTCATCCGGTGTGGTAATGTTGAAATATATTAACAATATATTTACACAAAGAGCATACTTTACATGGGCATATTGTGTGGGGCTATAGTGTGTGTCTGGTTTATCATTTTTAAGTCAATCAAGATCAGATAATCGGTATATTGACAATGGCCAAAAATAACTTAAATTAATGGAACCTTAAACATCTCTGGTCGAAACATTCACAGCACAGCTCACAGTAGACATCACACCTCAGATGATCAGAACTGACTATGAGTCTTTACAGTAAGATGCAAATTTTCACATGTAATACTTAAATGATAATAAACCATGCCCCTTCATTTCTTGTTTCGTATAACCTTAATTATCTTGACAGCAGTGGTTTTAGCCATTACTTATTCTGATATCTTTACAAGCCTGATTTTACATTCATTTGTAAAAGAGACAGTTTTGGTAAATAACTAAATAAATAATAACCCTGTCACATCAGTATAGTACTGACAGCCACTAAATGCACACTTTCATTGTATCGGGTACAAGAAAGCTTTCTGATCAAATTAAATTTGACTAAAATGTAATAAAACTTATTTCTTGAAGTGCAAATGAGTATCACTTGTCATACAAACAAGTTATCACACCAACAGATGTAACAGCCTAAACCCGCTGCACGATCCAGTGTCTGTTAGTGATCTGCAATGTGAATGTTAACGCTACACGAATCAAGTCTCAGGGCTGTGTCCATTTGGCCACGGGCTACACACATTAACAGAGACTGGCAATGGTGTGTTGTGTTTATTTGTGTTTTACAATCTAATCACAGTGAAACCATCAGAAAATTACGTTTAATTTCACAGATTTACTGCTTTGTTCTATTTACCACCGGTCCCTCTCTTCATTCAATCTCTACCCGGCTCAACCATTCTTTCCATCTCAGTCTTACTCAGTGACTCAGTGACCAGTGCCAGATTCTGCCTAGTCATTGGACATTGTCCAGTACCTATACAACACACTGAATGTCCATAAAACTCTAACTATGAGTAAGACAAATGCAGCTGTTACTTCAATAACCATAACATTATTAAACTAAACAATCTCACAGACAGTAGCAGCAGAAGGCAGCCACATTGGCTGATTTAGCATCAAACTTTAGCATCAAACTCACATAATTGTGGGGCTATGTTTACAATGTTATTAAACTGTTTTAATTCAAAACTCTCCCAACAACAGATCTGTCTGATCTGGCTTTTTAAATAAGACCAATGCTTTTAATTGATGCGATCATATTGCCTGAGTTTATTTATCAACTCGATTTACAAGGTGTTTTGCCACTCAAACAAAATAACAGTAACCCTGGAGCCAAGGAGCTTTCTCAGGAAAGCTGATTTCTTAACCTTTGTATAAAGGGGGAAAGCTGGTTGCTGAAATGAGGGTAGAGGATTTATTGCAAAAACACGCAGTTGACTGAATGAGGGAGAGATCTTTAACAAAGTGATGACGCTTCATTTTTAAAAACAAAGTCTGACAAAAAAATTCCAACAAACTGCCTCATAGAAGTCGAAAAAGTTTTTTTATTCAAATGGTTCCTGCTGTGAATCAGCTGTGTGCCCCCCCCCCCTTCCCCCTGAAAGACAACAGCATTTTCTGTTGCTACAAAGTTATATCTGTGAGCCAGGCTTCCAAAATAAGCCAGAGGTGGAGGAGAAATCATGTTATTCTGCTGCTGCATGTATATGTGAATTTACCGTAACAAGTCATTTGAGTGCATGTGAACTCAGTCACTGTTTCCAGACTCTGTTGGATAATTAAAATACCTAAACATTTAATGAATAAATAAGATGTAAAAATGGAGACCGTGCATCAAACAGTGAAATCAGGGTTTATGCTGTCAAAATGTGTGAATGATGGTGACGTTAAAGACTAATGCTAAAAAAAAACTCAGACTCTCTTCCTCCTGTAAAACTGTTGTACAGTAAGAGCTGTATACCTGAATGCTCTGTTATCTGCTGAGCTACTTTTGCTAAATGCACAACTGAAACATCAATTTTTCTAAACTTTATCCTATCAACAGCTTGCACTGCTGACTCTGTATTTGAAGTTGTTGCAACCTATTTTGTTTATCTAAAATCCAAATCACTTAAAATACGGAAAATTCTAGATAATATTTTATTCAATGGTTTATGCTGTTATATTATATGAATGATAAATGGATGGGGTGGTGACATCAAAGGGTAAATTACTTAGTAGAAGGAGTAGCAATCCATTTTATATGGAGGAAAAGCACAACAACATTCTGAAGGCAACAAAGAAAATTCACTAGTTAGGAGGTGTTCAGGCACTGTAGCTTCAGGGTCCTCATCCGTTTTGCTTCTCATTTGTTTAACCAGCAGGTTAAAGAAAACACTAGAAGTCTCTTAAAGTAGGTAAAAGTGACTTACAGAAGATTATTCAGTGTTTTGAAAAAGGTTAACGCTTTTCTGGCCTAACGTAGAAGTTGTTTCAGTGTTAACTCATTAGCAGCCTTTCACTAACAAACCATTGCATTAGCTCAAGTGTAACATTAGGCCCTTTAATAATTCTGCCTTAGTCATAGTCTAAAGTTAAATCTATATCTATAAACTGCATGTAAGTACAGCTAGAGTTGGTGCACAAAAACATGATTCTCACTGAATATTTTGTGCAGGTGGTTTGTCTCAAAGGGTTAGTGCAGGGGGCACCACTTTCAGAATTAACAGGAAATAATGGACCAAATATAGTACAAATAGACATGCATACTGACACAATGATATAGGATATAATTCTTAAAAGCCTGTTTTTGTGTGTTTGAAAGTACAAATCTCCTGAGCTAATTAGCAAGTTCGAAAGAGGGCCAATCCAGGATCAGTCCGCCTAACAGGGCTGCAGCTATCAAATAATTTAGTAAATATATATTCTAATGATAATATCATTGATTAACCATGTAAAATGATAAGAATAAATATTGCTGTAAAAAAGCAATAGTAAATATTCAGGGTGACAATGATTCTTTTTTTAATTTAATAATTACATGCTCTGATTAATCTAAATTACTTACATATATCAATATGTGCTGTGAAACGTTAAAAAAATATTTTAATTAAATGTTATTTTGGCAGATCAAAGATTAGACTTGAAGAGACTTGAAGCCTGTTAGAAATTGTTGAGGGTTGCGTTAGGAAGGGTATCCAGCTTAAAAACTGTGCCAAATCAACATGCAGCCTAACGATTCTCTGTAGTGACCCTGAATTTACGAGATAATCCGAAAAGACAAAAATTTTAAAATTAAATATATATAAAATATATAAAAGAATAAATAAGACTGTTGAAATGCTATGGTACAGTTATGAAGTTAATTGCTTTTATTTTCGGCAAAATTAAGTTTTGTTCTTAATAAACCACTTGTATTCGCTGGAATACAATTAGTATATCGGTTTGTTTTTGCCACGCTACCAAAATTGGTCTTAAGAATCGTGACATTTCAGCAGTATTGGCACCAAACCCATCCTATCGTGAAATTCCTACTGACAAGAAGTAACAGAGTGGTGTCAGCATAAAAAATAGCAAAATACACCTGGCAGTCACAATTCCAACTATTCAAGCCAAACTAGGTTTCATACTGTGCCTTTTAAATGGCAGTAAAACCCTTATGATTTGTGGAGCACGGACAATCTGAAACAGTATGTGTGAATCACACTGGCCTTAAATGCCAGCTGAGCCAGGTTGCAACCTTTAGTGTGGTTATCTGCTGTGAGACAGTGACGGACTGCAGGATTACGTCGTCATTTAGCGGTCACTGGAGCCCAGGGATCAGATGCAGACTACAGATAAAAGCCTCATGTAATTAAGTATAGAAGCATGAAGTGCACAGGTTTCCATCCTTCTGATCACATAGATGGGTGCAGATCTGACACACTCATGGATGACTTGGCAGAGTCACTTTCCAGACTCACACACACACACACACACACATACACACACACACACACACACACACCACTACAGGACACTTAAACAGCTGCTTTTATAACAAAAGACTGCTCCTTATATTGGGCTCCAAAATTGAAACATCATTCACTTATCTTTGTAACTCCAGTGAGTGCAACTAATTGCTTAGTAAAACTGCTCGACATGTGATATGATTGAATAGGCCTATTGTAAAACACAAAATGTCTACATCTCAAACACATCTTTACTGACTTGTTTCACAGTATGTTATGGAAGTGGGCAACTGCCTTTAAACAGAATTATGAATACGAACACAGGAGCTGCACGAAACACACAAAATACAGTCTTCCGTTAAAAGTAGGACAAACTTAATAGCTTTGTTCAACTGCCCACACAATGACTGTACAATATTGTCTCGACCCATTTAAGCATGCTTTCACATAGTAGTTAGGAGTTTCTATAGGAAGATGGAAAATTGACATCAACTGTCCATCTCACTTGTTCTTTTCCTGTACAACACTAACATTATATGAGACTACATACACAAACCCTTGGGGCTTGCACAGTCAAGCATGAGAAGCGCACCAGGTTTCCTGAGGCACAAATGGTTAACGTCATGCTGTTTATTCATGTCCAAATATATGCTGTGGGCATCGCCATGATCTGTGTCACAGGAAATCATTGTAGAAGTTCAAGTTTACTGACTGATTTCTGTGACCCAAAGGAAACTAGCAGCTTGTGTGCAACTGCTTTTATGTGTAAGGTAGTAGTATTTGTTTTGATCCTGTGTGTCAGTGAAATGTGTCCAGGTGTTACTGTGAATTAATGTTCCATCTGTACTGTTACATTAAGTTAAATAAACTATCAGGCTAACAGCAGGCAGTGTGTAGGAATGTGAAGATGTAAAACACTGCGAGCAGAGGTACAATAACATTTGATTTACTTGGAGACAGTTGTTCCCCAAGTAAAAAAAAGCAACAGTGATAAAAAACTTTTGGTCATACTGCCTAGCAATGTGTCACAGGTGAAGAGGACAAATACATTTTGAAAAAAACAAAATTTTAATTATTTTCCCATTAGTTACAAAAAAGATGAAAAGTTAAAATCAACTACATAATCCACCCTAATCAAACAGGCTTATTTTAATGAGTACATTTATCAATTCTAAGAAACTGATGTGAATATGCCTTATGACTGATTTTAATACTAATACTAAGGCTATATCCTTTTTTTAGTCACTAGCTGGCTCACAGCCCACAAGCACCGTGGAGGCCCCTGGAGCAGAACAGACATAGCATGTGTGTGGCACATACATATATACATACTTACAGGCAGTGACACCATCCAGGCAACTGCTCTCTTAACACTTCGCCTAATGTCCCAAAGATGGAGGCACAGAGTACATACACAGTAATAGTCTTTCCACATCACACTGAACTAAACCAAAGTGAGTTAGCCTAAGGTGCATCATGTTTGCCTAAAAGAGTTGGCACATTTTGTGCAAGTCAGTGATTTGTATGCTAAGCAGGCAATCTGGAGCTAGACTTTTACTAATGAAGCACAGCAAATTATCCCCCCCCCCCCAAACCCACACCCCCACACACACGCAGCACAAACTCCCTACTCACTGCTCAGATAATGCCTGTTTCATGAAATTAACTGTAAAAACCAAAAAGTAAACATGACAACAATAAGTTACTGACCCTAAACAGCATGATGTGTCACAAGCCATATTATTTTTCACACCTGTCATACTGTTGCAGTAACTCACATGGGCTGTCCACAGGGTGTTTAAAGTGTATCATGATTAATGATGTATGGTCTTCATCAATTACTTTTACATGCACTAATCATCTCTGACCCACATAAATAAAACATGCCCTAAAAAAAAAAAAAAAAAGAAACACACATGCTACCTTGAAAACATGATCACACAGGATCTGTGTAATATCATGGATTATCAGAAACATCTAAAGGGGAGAAAAAGCCTAACAATGTCTGGGTCACTGTACTTAACAATGACATATATGATCTAAAGATAGCTTGTATGTGTGAAAGTATGTACTGTGCTATTCAGGACCACTGGGTTGTAATGTCTGTGGTCAGTTCTTGGAGGAGGCAAAATGCAGGAAGCAGTTCACTCATCCTAATTGGGATGTGAAACATTTTCTTTCCAGAGGGAATACTGAACATAGGATATGTTCAATAGGTTAATCTTTTTTTTTTTGTAACTAAAAGTAAGCAAATAACAATAGTCCTCTTTTGCACATTTTGTCACAATTAAATATTTTCTATGCATTATATGCATGATTTGTAATATTCATTCAAAGCAGAAAACCATCTCATTACCTGTGAGGACGTACAAATTAGACACAGAAAATCCAAGCATGTTTTTTCACTATCCTTTAGAAAATAAACACAAAAAATTAGTCTAGTCTCCATGAACGTACTGAAGAAACTTTTTGGGCAAACAGAATGTTTAACATCATAGCCAAAGTATGATGCGTGATATGGTTACATTTAAAATTATAGTCACTAAATAATTTAAACACCATTCACACATCTAGCTCTGCAATGTACCATTCTACAAATCTTTGGTCACCTTGAGTTAATCTATAGGGAAAATACTGCATTTTATACAAGAGCTACACAATCTGACATTTTATTATTACAATATTAATAATATATTAATCAACCTTGCTAATAAGACTGTGATCTGCCTCTTGGTATGAATGCGAGCATGACTGATATGTCTGTATGTCAATCCTAAAATAGATTGGTGATCTGTCAGTGTTTACTCCACCTTTTGCCTAATGATACCATGCACCCCTTAACAGGACAAGCAGTTCTAGACCATGAATGATTGAATCATGGGAAAGACACATTCAGCATTTTTGTTAAACTTTGATGATACACACAATGCAATGAATGACTGTAATATACTCAGACTTTTAATTTTTAAACTAATCACATGACAAAGTCTTATTTTCAGTAGATCTTCCATGCTGTGGGACCATTTGTGCAAGAAAACTACCAACACATTACCCAGAATTATGTGGGAATATTTCTGGAGCATTTTTTCCCATTACAGTGATTTAGTAAGTTTTACAAACTTCCCATAATAGACACACAAAACCTACCACAGAAAAGGGGGATAGGATTAAATATATAGGGGACTGGCCACTAATGGTTCATATAGATACTCATTTAAAACCTCTTCATAGTTTAAATAAGTGTCTCTTTGTGCCTGACACTGTGAATGCATGGCCCACTAAAACCAAGAAACAATATTACAATACTGGGAAAGTGAAATGTTGAGATGTAAACTTTACTCTTACGTACAGTCCATTTCTTCCAATGGACCGTTACATCAGGCATGACCCGCTGACAAGCTTCAGAATCCATCTTGCTCAGTAATCATATTAATGAGTGATCCACCACAACTAGATCTAAGCTACAGCTGTTTAACTTATCTAAAACATTAAAAGGCCAGTCATGACAACGCAGTCACAGCTGGAGGCAAAGTGGCCAAACTGAAAACACATACAGAAAATATGTAACTGTACTTTTGTGACTTACATTTAACAGTTTATTATATAAAGGTTAATATGCAGTTATGACAAATATTTCCAACAGTCAAAGTAGAAAGCTTAAAACAACAATACACAATGGTAACCATTTTGCATATTTGCTGCTTTTCTGCATTTTTAATCTTTGTTAACTGGTTCGCCTTAGCTAATTATATTAATAAAAAAATATATTTTTAGTTTTGAAATACTCTATTGATCCAGTAAAAAAAAAAAAAAAAACTACTACAGACAGCTGCCATTCTTGGATACAACCTGGGGGTTCAGAATCTTGTTTGGGCCTTTTATAGGATGTGCCCAGGAGGAACTCGGGATTGATCCAACAAACCCTGTAATCAAACTCACCGTATCCGGCGTAAAACCTGTGCCGAATCAACATGTGGACAATGATCCGCTGTGGCGACCCTGAACTCTCAGGATAAGCAGATAGGACAACATTTTTTATAGTATTTTATATAAAAGGAAAGAAACGTTTTACTGTGCATTCCAATTCTATATACAGTAAATTTCCATCACAGTATGTCTATCACAAGGTTTTCATTTAAAGCGTAGCTTTGCAGTGATGCATTTATAAACCAAACAGTGATGACTAAAGGAAACAGGCTACAGTAAGGAAAACTGATAACACAGACCGCATTTACATGAACTTAAGTAACCTGGTTTCCCAAGGTACATTTCTATCGGAGAACGCCAATTACTCTGCCATGTATACACTTAGCCAATTAGAAAAATTGTTTTCTCCAACTGTGCATGTGCGTAACAAAAGGCTACAGACAGTAAGCTGCATGCAGCTGAGTAAAAGAATGAATGAAAGGAGAGATCATTAACGAGTTAATACGTTAATGGCACCTAATTTTTAAAACAAAGTCTGCATAAGGTCCGACAGAAAATTGTATTGATTGATTTCCCCAAGCACCCCTGACAAGTCCTTAAGTCCATGTAAATGCGTTCATAGTTGCGAGTTTATTATGAAGACAAGCACAGGGAAAAACTAGCAGAACTTTAATGGTGATTCTCTGTTTATGCGACCTACTGAAAACAAGATATTAGGCGATTAGCACAACACAGTAAAATACTGTAAATAAAATACTGTAAAAAAATTTACTTAATTTGGGACCATGTTTGTTAAGTCTGGGAATTTAAAAAGTAGGATTTGGGACACTGACAAAAACAGAAAAAATGTGTTTTCACAATCTTTAACACTGTACATTATGACTAAATCACAACTTGTACACTTGGAAACCTGCAATGTTTTTAAACCATGAAACTTACTGAGGTACTGTGTGTGTGTGTGTGTGTGTGTGTGTGTGTGTGTGTGTGTGTGTGTGTGTGTGTGTGTGTACGCTGCATGAACAGCTGAGTGAGGTTAACACTTGATTTTATGTTTAGGGTTAAAATGGTTGAGGGCTAGAATAAGTGTTCTGCTTACAGCACATCGGAGCAGTGCATCTAAAAAAACAAAAAGGTTATATCAATCAACTGGGGTGGAAGTACAGTGATACACCTCATCATCCCGACAATTTGGTACAGAGTAGCATACTCCACACACAATCTCACATAGAACACAGACTTAATATTAGGGGGCTTACAGGATAAAGTCCAGATAATGTTGGGAACGTTATACTCGGACATTTGCGTTCTTAAATACACTCACTGAGGACAAAGTCAGGAGAATGCCAGGATTTTGATGCACGTGTGAATAGGCACTTGAGGGGACCCAGTTATATTCTCCAGAGTAGGCCTATTTTCTCGCCTGGCCTAAACAGGCTCTTTAGGTGGGTACCAATAAAGGGAGGTGAGCACAGGGCAGAGTCATAGGGATGTAATGTTTACAATTCTAAAAACCCTTAAACATGGGATAGTTAGGTGTGGCCTCCGTGGTGGATGTGTGAAGTGGTCTTAATCTTCCTGGGGATGGATGAAAGGGCAATGTGTGTGTGTGTGTGTGTGTGTGTGTGTGTGTGTGTGTGTGTGTGTGTGTGTGTGTGTGTGTGTGTGTGTGTGTCCGTGACTGTGCCATGCCCCTTGGGATCTCCAAGACATGGCTAATGAAGGTAGACAGGCCGCTAAAGCTCTACTACAGAATGATTATTGAGCTCAGTAAAAATAATTAACTAATTAATTGACTAACATTTCCTCATCAAGTTTTGATAGATGGAGCACCGAGGTATTATCCAACATTTTCTTAATTACTTCACCATTAGATATGCATATATGTGTGTTTAAATTAATAGGAAGAAACTTATGTATGAGGGGCAACTCTGGGGCAGGACTTACAGCGGCCATCCACCAATCCCCCAGTTTGATCCCTGGCTTTTCCAGTCACATGTCGAATTGTCCTTAAGCAAGACACTGAATGAGTGTCAGTGGGTGAATGAGAAGTAGCGTAAAGCACTTTGAGTATCAATACGTAGAAAAGTGCTATATAAGTGCAGACCATTTACCATGATATAGATTGTACAGCTCAGCTCTCTCATTCTCTCACCTGACTAGTTGTCTCGTTGTTGTTGCGACTGCATAATTTGTGTAATCGAGATGAGATATGACCAGAGCCTGCGCAATGAGTTGGGGTTTATATTTTGAAAGGTAAGATCTGATCTTCCTGATGCTGTAGAGGGCATATCTGAATGCCATAGAGACCGAGGACGTGGTCGGTAAAGCTCAGTTGATTGTCTATATGACCCCCATTTTCTGGCAGACATAGTGGGAAAAATCACTGAAGACCCAATGTAATGCTAATGTTGTCTGGTATTAAAAGGTCTAGCTGGGAAGTCTAGAACTTCTGTTATGTAGAGAGTGAGCTGAAGATGTCCTTCTGTCATTCATGCAGATATGTCAGCCTGGGAGAAATGGGTCATGAGACAGTGGAGTCATCCGATGGAAGGGACAGAAAGAGGTGTGTGTTGCCAACATAGCAATGATAGGAAAAGCCATGCGAGTGATCGATAGACACCAGGGATGTAGTATTGATGAAAAAAAGAGGACCAAGAACTCAGTGGCACACAAGTAGAGACGCTGTGAGAATTAGAAACGTGCCCCAGCCAGGATTTATTGAAGGTTTGTCCAGGTACGTAAGACTAAAGCCAGGTGATAGCTGATTATGAATGTGATTAGATTGTGACAACTTTTTGGTTGGTTGTGGCCAGTTCCAGTCATTCTTTTACTTTCATTTCCCTCTGTAGGATCTAAGGTCAATGCTGTTCTCACCTTTACATCCATGATTTTGTTTCTTTTTTCCCCACCTTTTTTTCAGTTATGCATAAATTGTTAAGTTAAAAAGTCCCTGGTTGCTGCCATTTTTTTTTTTTTTGGAACAAGAACACACAAGAATATTTTTGCAGGATTTGGAGGTGTGTCTATCTCCAGGACTTCCAGACGTTCCTGACCAGCCATTAAGTGCGTTGCCCACAGTTCACACAGTCAAGTTTGTGCTGCTCCCAGACAGTCAAAAACTAGATCAGTAATAATAAGATAAGAACAGTCTACGTGTAAACTGCTTTGACACTGTTTAGATGTGTCCCCAGCTTAACTTGGCCATTTGCCGTTCAATCAATCTAAAAACCCTGTTTGGAAATGTTTTGGATTTGAGTCAGACGACAAAAATGTAGATGTTCGAGATAAAGTTGTATGCACGCTATATAATCTATGTTTAACCTAAAATAGCAATGGTTTGATTATTATCTCCTGTTTCAAGCCAAGATAATTGTTGTTCCATGATTATTAGAGTAGAGATTGCTCAGTGTTCAATACTGTTGAATGTCTCCAACTTATACGCTATACTACTAATTATTTAAGTTGATTATTGTGCTTGAAGAGCTCCTAAAGTACAAATACGCTGTCACCAAGTGACTTTGTAACTGATGTCGAGTTTGTTAATGAACTTTAAAATCAACTGCACAAAAGATCAATGGCTTTCGGTTTGTCCCTTCAGGGGTCACCACAGCGGAACATGTTCTGCACATTGATTTAGCAAAAGTTTTTGTTTTTTTTTTAATGCTGGATGCCTTTGCTGTCGCAACCCTCCCATTTTATCCAGGCTTGGGACTGGCACCAAAGTGGCCCTTGATGGCTGGGTGGATTCATACCTGGGTAGGTGGGGCGGCCACATTTACTCATAGAATGCATGCTGATTTGTGTGATGAATATTACACTGCAGTCTTTATTAACAGAAACACAGACTGCAACTCTGCAGCTAGGATGTATGCTCACAATGGACTTTTGCCTTAAATGGTAAAATTCACAGGAATTAACTTATTCTTTTGTAAGTGTTTTTAATGTGCTACCTGGGTAAATGTGTGTTGAGGTTTACTTTAAAAAATTCAAAGTTCAGTAAAATTCCTACATCAAAAATAGCAACTCCTTTTTTGTAGCATAACAAGTATTAGGTATGACATCTAACCAAAGCACTTCTCAGAGAAACCAACCTTTCCTTGTTGTCATTGGATGTCACATACTGTAGAATTTGTTTGAAGTATTGCTAACAGTATTGTTTGTTGGGCTTGTCAGAGCCTTTGCCTTAAGTGCAGGATAACAAGATAATGAGAAACCCTATTAGTTTTCAAGCAATGTCACACTAACAACTGTCACATCATAGGCCTATGTGCTGAAAACACATATTATGAGTTAATATGAACAGCAGCAAGCTTCAGTAAGGCTACATGGGGAGACAATCATCGTGAACGTTTTAGAAAAAGCCATCCTTTTTTGTAGGATCGATGTTCAGTGAAAGGACACACCAGCACATGAATCTACCCTTTTCTGCTCGTTACAGAGTATTCAACAGCTTACTGCACCAAACTGAGCCCCTGCAACCTGCCTCTCTTGTGCTTTCTTCTTGGACCAGAGCCCATGGGAAGGAAAGCACAACAGCGCGCACGCACGCACATACACACACACACACACACACACACACACACGTCTGCTTTAGCATGAATATGAACACCCACACACAAACACCCATTTAAATTACAGTAACACCTTTGGCCAGGCACAGATGACTGTCACAACCTCTCAGCAACAGACACAACACTGAGAGAACAATCAAAGGTTCTCTTCAGGGTGTTGCTAACTGTGGCAACTGCAACAGATGGAACTGCAGCAGCAGGGTAGGTAAGGTGAAACTCTATGTAAATGCGCATGTGTGTGGATGTGTATTTTTGCACGAGCCTTCACCCGTGTCTTTCATTCTGGCTATTTTAAGATTCTTTATAAATCCTACAGCATGGCCAAGTTTCTGGCAAGAATTCAAAACGACAGAACATGCATAAAACATGAAAGAGATTCAGACAGAGGAGAGTAACAGAGTAGAGACAGGAAAGACAGCAACATATATATATCAATATAATAAGCTATCCAAAGATGCCTTTCAATGCAGCAGCTGCAGCAGCAGCACTCTCAAACATGTTAACAGCAATGAAAAAAATCAAGCCCCTTTAAGACATGAACTGGAATTCAGACATTTTCCAGACTTTCTCTTGGGTGGGTGTATGTGTGAATGCAAACACCCCAGTCTGTTGGCTCTGACAGTACCTGGACTTTACACAGCCTGATCCCTAGTCCAGATTACCTCCACCCAAGCTCATTTGTGAATAGAGGAGGTTACGTCTATTTCCTGCGTATGCTGAAACACCGGCAAATACAGACACGCGAAGGCTAAGAACTCATACATTCATACGAACACATCAATGTAGAACCGGAACAACAACGAAATTCGTGAACTTCTGTTGGTAAGGGCAGGCCTGGAAATCGTCAAACAAATACAAGGACCAGTAAAATTACCTGTGGTATACAACCAGATTACAAAGTAAAACACTGTCACTTCTGCAGCTTTGTTTTTGCATCATGTCCCGCCCCCTGCTCGAAGTGCCCAAGCACCACCGCTTGCCCAATTACACAGAGTATTTCTCCACAAGTGAGAACTGATGTCACATGGACTATCTCCCGATGCTGGCTACATGAAAGGGAAACTCCTGACAATGGCAGGACCTGATCCTTCTGACATTCTCTAGAGTTCAGGCTTGGAAACAGGCGTCAGTGATCTTAAGCTACCTTTTTAGCATAGTGTGTGACAATGTCAAATGCTGCTGCATACAGAATGGTATAGCATTTGCTCGCCTGGAGGAACAGACAACCACGATCATCCCAACTCTTACTGACAGAGAGAGAGAGAGAGAGAAATGTGTCTTCAGACCTAGCAAAGATGCTCACCCACCTCAGTCTACTGCTGATTCCTGACGCAGTGAGCAAAACCGGGAGTAAATGCAGTAGCTATGATGGAGGCGCAGCAGCCAAAATCCAAGAGATTTAGCAGGAAAACAGAGAGCAGTGGGATGTGAGATCCTGTGTGATCAAGAATATGTGCCCGAGTAGGATGAGCATGTGTGTCTGACATGAGAAAGACAGAAATACAGAAAAAAAACGAGAGACAAACAGAACAAAGAACACAAAGTAAGAATGAAACAGAGAGACAGAAGGAAGAGACAGAATAAATGTGAGAGGTTGGAGAGTCACTCAGCAGAGCAGATGCATTAAAAGGAAATGCCCCTCCTTCTCTTCCTCTACACACCCACCCGCCTCCCTTTGCACTGTCAGCATTCAAGTAAGAGTGCAAGAGTAATCCGTAAATGGTGAAAGAAGAAGGGTGGGCCAAATAAAAGCAAGTAAAAAGCATATCTTTTGATTTTTAAACTAAAATCAAGACACATATTTCTAACACCTAGGTTTCCACAGAAAATGGCTCTAAGTTGACAAAGCAAGTAAACATGCCTCAGTAAGCTGGTTACTGCTCACGCTGCATAATGTGATCAAGCTATGTGCGAAAAAAAACACCTGTAAATCTTGTCCTTTTAGGCCAGAAGCTAACCTAAAGGTGAATAGTATATAGAGCATGTATGCTGAAGTGTCTTGGAGCAAGTCATAAAATGTTTACAGCTGTGCACTAACCTTCATGCAGAGTAGGTCAGCTGAGAGGATTATTTCCCTACAATATAAATATAGTTATTATTAACAAAAATTAACAACAAATATACAGTGCACATCAAATCCAGTGCACCTTTTTTATGATCAAAGTTTATTTTATTGGGAATGTGCAAGTTTTCATCCTTAGCAGTTGTGTTCTGTTCATATAGATGATTAACATTTATGAAACCAACTAGCTGTTTACTAATAAAAATGTAACCAAGATGGAGTAAGCATAAAACACATAGTGCAAGTCAGGGAGAGAGGATAAATTATTATAATTTCTTTTTTATATTTCTGTCACTGACAACAAATGATGCCCCTGGATATAGCTGCCCCTTCTAGTGTTAGAAGGTTTATTACTGGGAATTTGATTTGTTTAAACTAGTTTTACAGTGCAGTTTACTCTGGGCATCAGGTAACTGAACAGGTGGTGGGGCAGGTACTTATGCTCATAGATGACGCCTTTTAACACAGCCTGTATCCCATCATGCATTTCTGATTAGCCTGCACCAATAGAAGGCAGTATGGTATTTGTATGTTTCTGGTTTCTTATCACAGTCACAACATCTCTAACTTCTGCTTCCAGCCAGACTACATCTCCAAAACTCCTTTCTCCCCAGTCCTGACACCAAGAATGACAGGGTGACTGCCAGACAGCCTGATGGAACCAGAGCAAGAGATTTTCACCACTACTACCCAAATTATATTTGCATCTTCTTAAGAGCTTGTTAGAGTTGAAGGCAAACACCAAAACCAAGTTCTTCTGAGCAATAATACATCCAAAATATCTAACCTTTTTAAGTGTGTGGATTTTCTAATGCTGGAACTGGAAGCCAGCACTGACCATGAATTCTACTGCAAAAGTCACTGTCCTCAGACACTGTCCCAAACATGGCCATCCGCATTTTCCTACATTCAACTCCGTCTTTTTACTAGGTCTAGGGGTTTGTTCTGTGCAGCGTATGCTTTTAGTCTGTATGTCACACACTGGAACTATGGCAGACATTGAACTTTACCTAATGAAGTTCACTGAATGTAGGATCAAACCTGGATTGGGTTTACGGTTTTATTATCCAATCCAATATATAATAAACAGGAGAATTGGATCAGGGAGGAGAAACAAGGTTTTACAGAAAAACAAGACCTGAGACTAGCAAAGATGTTTATCTTCAAGTTTCAGTTTTTAATATTCAGCTTAGGATTTACAGCATAAATGTTAAGAAACTATCGCAAAAAAAAACAAAACTTTACTAATATACTGCACTTCTATGAGCTGCACTTATGACTCAGTACAACAGTTGGTTAATCTTCCAGCTCCGTATTGATGTCCTTTGGGTATTTCTGGGGAGAAGGCTATTAGGCTTTAGTACTACAGTCTCTGTGGGATTGCCATACAGAGGCAGACATTAAGTCAACAAATTTACCAAGTGTGAGGAATTAGACTTACATTGTATTCTAAAAAAAATAATCTAAATAATGTTTTTAGAAGTGACATGCAATACACCCATTTCAAAGCAGACATATTAGAAGAAGACATTCACTGAATCTGCCTATAAAAACAACAAAATACATTCAAGTATAGGAAATGTTGGCTAAAGATAAAGTTGAGTGCAAAACCTTGCATAACTCTGAAATGGCAAAGAAATATATTTTCATTTGGGTCTACAGAGCTTTTACTGACAAGTAAACTAATATAATTACTCCATACAAGAAACAAGCAAAGTAAGATGATATTTTGAGTTCTCTTTTGTACCTTATTTCACACCTACTTATTTCTAGTAATTGTACCTTACCTAATGGCAAAGCAGATAGAAGCCAGTAATGAACATGTCTCTCATGTCTAGACAATAGTCCATTACTTGGTGAAGTAAGCAGAAATACTGATGAAGGATACAGCCATTACAAGCCAAAACACAAAAACACACATGAGGATCTACTAAGCTTTTATGATTATCCCCATATAACCTTGAAGCATTATCTTGTTTTTGGAACACTAATTATAAGAGCACTGCAGACAGCCTAATAACAGAGCGATAAGTGTAACTCTGGACAGCGAAGTTCAGCATTTCTCATTAACCCTTGTATTTGTTAATGTTTGAGTTAGACTCCTAAAAATAAAGTAGATCTGTACTTTGCAGTTGTAGATTTTATCAGAGCAATTTTTCTAAATCATGTTTGTAATATACAAAGTCCCACAGAGTATTGAATTTGGGCTAAAATGGTTGCTAAGGACAAACACAAACATACACACATTGGAAACATATAATTTACCATTGCTATTACAATGCTTTTTGGCAATGTGCAATCTGCTAATGGTGAGTATGCTGGGTTAATCTTGCAAGCAGCCAAATTTTGGGTAAAATGTTGAATTTAAGTCTAGACATAACTGACATATAGTGGTTCCAGATTGTTTAATCAAGTAGAGCTATAATTTAAATATCACATTGAAGAAGAGCCAGAGATGGACAAATCCATCCATTTGTTGCTGATGACACAAAAAAATGTTGTTATCAAATGAAATCCCAATTGCTTGCAAATTGTCTACTACCTCCTGAAATGTATCTGTTGAAGCAACTCAGACGAGCAAATTCAACCTTCACTGTCTCCAGGCCAAGCCAAGTAGGGGATCTAATCAAGAGATGCAAAGTGCAGCACTCTAATTGCATCATTAGCTAAACCAATGACTCAGTCACAGTGAGTTCAGTCTCCCCTCCATCCCCACCCCTTCCTCTTCTGCCCCATCCAGAAATAGGGAGTCAAGCCTCAAGCTCTTTACTGTACAGCTGCTCAAGCAGAATAATTTTAACATGTTATGTGCAACAGTGCAAAATGTTAACATTCCAGAAATATCCAACTGAAAAAACACAGCATTAATGAGACTGGGCTTTACAACTGTCATCAAGACAAAATTTAAGAGCTCATGCTGGTCTTCCAGGAAGTGACAAACATGAGGTCTTAATTAAAAATTAAAAAACAGTACACAGAAAGTCAGTATACTTTGTCAGGCACACAACGTTGTGATACTACCTCAACATGACAGGCATAGCCTCGTCTAAAATGTTAAAGACCATCACAGAAACAACTGGCTTAGACATTTTTACAGTTTGCCCAGAAGTAATAGTCCTGGTCAGGTGCACTCATAATTTTGATGATTGGAATTTTGATGTAATGTAATTTTAACAGTGAACACTGCTCTTTTGATGCATTGTAATAGGAAAAATGCCTCATAGTCTTAAACTTCATTGTAGACGAAAAAGCTACTTGAGATGCCTTCCTACATTTGGATGACCCCTGACTTGCTGCAGTTCTGCATGTTTGCTAAGAATGACTAAGAGGAAGCTTTCCAGCAATTGAAAATGCAGCCTACCAGAAAAAAAACTGCCTTGTATTTCCTGTCTATGTAAAGTGAAAGCAGTTTAGATAACACCTCTGGTTCTTCCTCGTTTAAGTGCTTGAGAGAGAATGATGAGCATAATTTTGACGGGCCCATTGTATATTTGATATTTCTATGGTGGTGTTAGCTCATGTTGCAAAATGATTCTCCAGTCAGACACGACTCTATTGAGGAAATCTCATACACAAGTGCATGTCTTTATGACGACAAGCCATTCCAATAATGTTTAATATTATTGCTGTCAGAATTAGCATGGTGTGTATTTAATGTGCTCCAGCTGAATCATAAACAAGATCAAAAAGAAATAATGTACTTGACAACTACAATAAATTAGGCATGAGTGCAATAGTGGTGGTGGCAGGATTATTCAAATTCTGTGTAATGGGGGGAGCTATGTGCATTTTGACATTCGAAACTGTGCTGAAGCAGCACAAAATAGAAAAGCATGAGATCAGTAAAAATTAGTGATGATAAACAATATAAACTAAAAAAAGAATTAACAGCCAATGTAAGAATAATACAGAAAGTATTTTGTATATGCCAAATTGGAGAAAGATATGGGGTGGAGATTAGTGTGAATAGTTTTGGGTTTTTGTTTGCTGTCCTTGTTGACGATTGCTATTGCCTGTTGGGTGAATAGGATCACAAAAGTGCTTAAACACAACATTTTGCCGGTTGCGTGCGTGACAGCGCGTTTTCTCGGTGATGCCTTGGACTGATGATGGAAAACCGGGGTCTGCCGCACTGTGTTAGCTACAGAGTATGTGCAGCAGAACAGCCTGACTGCGGCTACTGCTGCGTCTGTGGACGGCGATCTTCTGCCACTGACGTCTCCATGTCGGCTCGCATCTGCAGAACGATCTCTTGATGTAAACATGCGACGTCCATCTGGTGTAACTAGTATCTTCTGCGTGTGCTCCGTTCGGACGCATCTTTGACTCGAGAAAACGCAGGGAACGTTACCTCGGGCTAACGTTAACATTACTCTGCTTTAGCCAATCTCAGACGCCGATGTTAATGCACTATGTTGTGGATTGCAGCAAACTTAAGGTTCACCGATCAGCACAATTAGCAGCCTAATCACGGATAGTAAACGTGTTCCTACTCTTTTTACCGATTCGCCAGTTCCCTGTTTAACTATCGTGTTTTTTAAGTTGATGTGTCACGTTAACGTTAGTGTCTGTCCGACACCATTAGTAGCTAGTTACCGTGATTACCCTTACGTTAACTGCTCTGCCAACATAGCAATAGAAAACATAAACATATATAATGGTTATTAAATCAATTTCAGAAGACCCTTAACGGTGATACGAGTGAAGACAACACTCAAGTGTCTTACCTTTGGCGAAATGTGTCTCTTCTGACTGAAGACCCTCTGGATCTTGTTGCCCTAACACAACTACCACGCGTTGCACCTAAACCCCGCCCTGCTGCGTGAAAGAGCGCTGTCATTGCTCAGATAGACTCCTACCGCAGCCAGGCAGAGGCTTTTCATTGGGCAGAACACCTGCCAATCTATTCGGATTCGGCTTCCCGCGTCCTAAGTAGTGCTCTCACAGTACATTACATTGTGCTGTCTGTATATGGGTGTCAACAACTACTGCAGGCATGTAGAACACAAGTCACGGTGACCTCCAGTGCTGTAATATACCGTGAGAAACAGAGCTGCCACAATAATATTTTAATGACAAGTGAAACAGTAAAAGCTGTCAAAATAATCAATAAGCAATTTGTGAAAAATATAGTGAAACCAATCTATTTTATCTCACTGAAAGCCTGTGCAGTTATTTTCCATGTTGTATTTAACAATGACTTTCACTGCCAGCTAAAAGGACAAGTGAAGACAACCTGTCAGAACAAAAAACATCTTTATGTCCCTTAAGGAGAATGACTTGTCACTAGTGACTTTGAATTTTCTGTGCAAGCAACAATGGATTAGCTGTCTCAGTTGTGCCAGTATAGTGGGCATGCTGCTTGCAGGATATAATGAACACAGATGCACTCAGTCTTTCATAATAAGAGGAGCTTTGACTTGAGCTGCAACTTCAGCCCCCATAAGTTCCTCTACAATCTTCAGGGCAAACTCGAAACTGGTTCCTGGCCCACGGCTGGTGATGTAATGTCCATCCTTCTGTACTCGAGCCTCTGAATATTTATAGTGCTCTAAAAAAAAAAAAAAACAGATAAAAAAAAACAATACCATAAGGCAATTACAATATGAGAGCTTCAAGCAACAGGCTGAAAGCTAGAGACCATAATTGGCCATAGATAATCTATCACTATTTCAAGTGACCCAGTTCTAGCATGTTCTGTCAAATTCCTGCAGCCGCTTCCACCTCTGAGTGGTGTGCTCTCCTCTGCTGCATACTAACATGATTTTCTATAGTGAAGAAGGAGCTAGAACAGCACCATCTGCTGTACTTAATAAATTATTACAATTCCCTCTGTTCTGAGACACATGAGCTAATGTTAAAGCTACTAGCTGTACATGTCAACACCTTGTCCACTCTTTTGTTTGCATTAAGTAGCTTTTTACCTCCAGCCATCATCTTCTCCTTCATGGCAGGATGCGTAGTGACTGTACTGCCGTAGCCGATGCCATGTGCTAGAAGAGCCGTGGGACCTGCAAAAGGGCAAAGCAGTTTAAGGTTCATTTAACAACCTCTTATAATAGGATACTCCCAAACATGTTCTGTTGCTCGTTTCTGTTGCTCAGTCCAGGTTTCATTTGTTATATAGTTCAAATGAAAGTTATAGCCATGTCAATCAGGGTAAGTTAATGTATCTTAAAACCATCTTCTTTAAGCTCAGTACTTACTGTAACATAAAAATCAACGCACAGAATATGGTGCATTTGACATTAGGAGCTGCAGTTAGTACTATAAATGGAATTAGTACAAAACATCTAATGACAACACTATGTCCTGAAGTTGTCCTGTGTACCATTGTTTCTAAGAATACACTCATACAGTATACAGTTTCAGCTCGTCTGCAAAGACTGCACCACACTGAAAAAAAAATAAAAAATAAAAAGAGAAAAAGGGAGAGGCTGAAGACATTGACTCCTGCTGTATTAACTTTGGCAATGTCCCAGCACTGCAGTGAGCGCATCCAAAAACTGTTAATAAATAGAAATTTATTGATTATGCTCCTTGGCTGCCTTCCCATGCAGTCTAAAGATTGCACTTTCCCCTGGCAGAACAGCAGACCGCTGGTTAAAGCCAAGCTTCTCCTGTTACAGCAAGTCCCCACCCAAAGGACGCCAATCTAAGACAGAGAGCCCTTCTGAGTACCAGAGGCAGAAAATAGGGAAGATACAGACAGAGGGGCTATGATTTCATCTAACCATCTGATGAATGCTAAAAAAATTTAATGACCCTACATGCATGTAACACAACCCCATTGCTTAGGTTTTCAATCAAGTGAACAAATCTTTTTCACATCTACATAATAATATTCCATGTTAGGGCAGAATATTAGGTCTTGGTACTTTCTCTCTTGCTGGCACATTCATTAAACTAAATATCCCTGTGAGGTTTCTAGTCATTTTCTAGGACATCCTTCAATCCACTTTGCTGCATAGTCCCCTGTCATTATTCAAAGTGTCCTTCCCGTGTACTGTCCCAGCATATGGAGGCTATCATATTAAAATGTCAGATATTAATCACGCCCTGAACCCTCGAATTTCAAATGCCAAATAGGGGTCACAATTGGCCATAAATTGGTGTATAAGCAGACACACATTTGGTATAAGTACTTTTTTTTTCAAAATATAGGTATGGTGTTACTAAAATACCAGAAAATCCCCCGAAACCACAGCCACATGCATATAAACACTGTACCTTTTTCTATCCAAGGTCTTTTATTCCAGTTGCAAGTAATCCAAATCCCATTTACCGGCACAACATTAGTGGCTTGGCATGTATAAAACCAGAACATCTTACCTTTAGTGTTGTTTCAAGTTAAAAATGTTAACAGGGCACATGGTATCAAAGTACATAGATTATTAATTTATAGCAGCGCATTGTCGAACTGGTTTGAAGTGATATGGAACATTAGCATGAGCAGCATTTACCGCTTGATTACATTTAAAGGTGCTATTTTACACAGCAAACACCAGAATAAATTGCACTGTGTAGGTTGGGTAATTCACATCTACAGTATTCGATTAAAAGCAACAACATGACTGTCAAAATTGAGGTCATGTCATATTCAAAGTTTAATCCATAGAAACTAATGGTGGGTCCAGTACTGTACATTGATGACTTTGTTTTGTTTTCATAAACTATACCTGCACAGATGGCTGCAATCAGGCCTTTTTTGCCATCTTGATCCTTCAGCACCTCCTTCACAGCAGGAGACTGCAACAGAGCATGGAAACCATATGCACCGCGAGTCATTTGCAGATCATGTGATAGCATAGTGCACAGGTTAATTATGCACACACAGTAGCAATGTTTTAAAGACATCAAAAACAGCCCAATGCTATTTCACTAAGACCTCAGGTTTATTGAACATCCACTGGAAATAATACTTACACTCAACCCGAACAACTTTGGTCACATAAAGTATTTAATATTAATTTTACTTAAATAAAACACTACACTTTATAAAACAGACATTACTCTGTGCCACTCCTGTAGCACAGAGGGATTGAGGAGCAAAGGATGTCAGAAGTGGGTCGAATACTGAAGCCTAGAATTTACTTTTTAAAAAGGCCTGATCCGTGTAAACAGGAAAAACAGTATACTGTAGAGTATGATTGCTATTTATTTTTTAAGTTCTGGAAATGCATTTTCTCAATCAGCTTTATATTTTGAGGAATGATATTCTACATTAACACAAGATTTTGTAGCCAAGTTGGATCACTTTAGATTTTGTTACTTCAGGTAAAGTGGGACAGTTTCTAGCAAATCTCTCCAGACTATAATATTAGACTCTCTGGACCAGTCCAAACCAAAAGATGTTCTATGTACTTAAACAGGTCCTCTTCAACATGCCTACAGTGAAATCAAATTGGAAAAATAATGCCACTTCAACACTAGAAGATATGCAGCTCAAATCTCTGGAAGGCTTAGGGCTTTCGGTGTTTGCATGTTCTCCCTGCGGATGTGTGGGTTTCCTCCCCATACTCCCGTTTTGAAATTGTGACTCTACATTGCCCATTGACGTAAATATGAGTTAATTGCTTGTCTGTCTGTGTATATCTCTATGTTGGCCCCAGAAATAGACAGGCAACCTGTCCAGGGTGTCCCTGACTCTCGCACAATGACAGCTGGGATAGGCTTCAGCCCCCTTGCGACCCTGAACAAGATAAGTGGTCAAAGAAACTAGATGGATGTAAGATATATTAACATAAACTCTATCCATTCCTCATTTCTGGATCTGTGGGACACTTTCGCTGTTGAAATAAAAAGAGCCAGAATGTAAAAGATCCAACAATGCAAAACATTTATTTTGATCCGTTTAATCCAAATATTATCTGTACATCAATTTAGTTGATTCTTTGATAGATTTTTGCAGTTGATTATTTTTTTATGTAAAAACATTAGTAAAGCTATTGGTAAAGACTAAAAATCAATCCATTGTACTTCCGCCTCTCTTCCCTCTCACTGCTCTCCTACACTCTGACCCAGTTCGCCCAGCTGTTCAGGTATTAGTCGTAATGAAATTTCTCATTCAATAACCTTTAGAAGTAAATCTCTCTGACCAGTTGATATCACCTCTCTACGTTAGGATGTTTAGTGCATAATTCTACCGAATATTTAATATACAAATATATGAAGTTACACACTGCAGCATTTGACAAAGTGAAACAAAATATTATTTGCTTACCATAGCTCTACAACTGATTTTAAGAACACATTTTCTTCCATAGGGTTGTGAGCATGATATTTTCCTGCTTTTACTCCGAATATGACAGAAAAGGTTTAACAGCCGCTGGTTTGGTTAGTTCCTATGACTGGAACCCTAGCAGATCAAACAATGAAGAGACTGATCCATTTAGATGCAGCGAGTATTTCTCACCTCTGCCAGATGCTGGGCTCCTGGCATTCCTCCTGGCAGTACCACCACATCATAAGGTCCCTGGGAGACAGACCATAAAAAATGGAGACTAATGCCATACGAAACTGTGTAAAACAAGCTATCACTATCTGGCTGAAGAAGCGCTGAAGTAAACATATATAATTTTCATTAAATTGCGTACTTCATCTGCATTTGAAATTGTAAGTCTGACTTTAGGTTACTGTATCAACACATAATACACAATGTTAATGGATATAGTTGTATAAACTTTAGGAGCCGATTATAAATGTTGTTGGTTTTTGCAGTAAATAGAAGTAAATTCAACCCGTGACAGATATTAAAAAAAAAATTAAATTTATTGTCAATATGGGTAGTACGGTGGTAGAGCAGCTAGAATCCCTGACTGGCTGCGGCCTTTCTGTGTTTGCATATTCTCCCTGTGCTTGCACGAGGTTCCTGGGTTTCCAGTTTCCTCCCACCCTCCAAAGACATGCACGTTAGGTTAAGTGGTGGCCCTAATTTGCCCGTGTGTTTGAATGTGAGTATCAATGGTTGTCGGTCACCGCCTCTTGCTCAATGACAGCCGGAATAGACTCCCATGACCCTGAACAGGATAAGCATTACAGATAATGGATAGTATTTGTCAATGCATTATTACTTATTGTTTCAGTAACTTAAAATAAATAGAGAAGAAGCACTGATTGTGTCATGTCCAAAAGTACCCCCCCAGTGAATAGTATTCACTTTGCATTGTTTCCTGATCAGGTTTTGACTTAATATGGGACCCAGGCATGTGCTATATCACAACTCTGTTTGTTTTCTTGTTTTATTAACTTCATGAAGGACCAACAGTGCGCTGACATTTAGGATTGTACAAGCTTAATGTCTGTCTAGCTTGACTTAAAAAAAAAAACAACAGCAACACAACAATAACAACAAAATAGAGGTGTCCACTTACCTGTGTGCTGGCCTCCTCCAGACTAGCATCAGGACAGATGACAACTTTTCGGCTGCACTCCACTGGTTCTTTGCCTGTCAGTCCTGCAATCGTCACTGCAATCTACAGGTAAAGCGATAAATAAAGATCATTGTAACCAGCAGGAGATGGCATCGTGCCTGCGCATGGCTGATGGAGACTTTTATTTTGAAAGCTGTTTAATGGCGGACACACTGACGCTGAACTCTGACATTTATCTTGGTCTCTGTCTGCACCCACTTTAAAGGTTGGGACTGTTTAGACCCTCAGCCAAATCAAGAACTACACTCAAAAAGCACACTGTAAACTATAAAGTCTTCACCAGCTAACTGCTCCTGTAAGATGAAGTTAGTAGGTTGAGCTATGTTTCTGTTAACTTGTTTCAAAATTACGCTTATAACGCAGGTTTCCATAAGATATGAAGTGACATTGTATGTTAACTATCTTATTGGAAATAACACAACCAGATAAAATAAGAGTTCTGTGGGCGGACTAAAGTGATTTAATTCAAGCTAGCTAGCTAAGTTGTGTTTGTCTAAGCTAATTTATAACATAAACAGTGGATTTACGAACCCCAGCTCTACGCATGATGTCTGCGGGAATAATAGTTTCCATCTCTTCTGCACCTTTCGCCAAGATTATTAATGCCCTCTTTCCTGCCATGGTTAGCTTACGCCTATGTTGCAACCCGGAGAAAGACGCTAACTTTCTATGTGAAGCTCTGCAGTAGGGTTTTGACCGAATCAGGGTTGCCAGACTGCGCCCTCTCCATCCTCCCTTACAATATGCTGCGCAACCTCAATACATGACTTGCAACAAATATTTCAAGTTAAAAGAATATAAAGTCTAAACTATCCATGATTTAAAGAAGGACTAAAGACACGTCCAAAGAAACACAAATACAACATGCAGAAAGCAGATGCAGTGTGTCTGTTCTTTGCTGTGAAGTACCTTGTAACAAGAATTATCTTTACAGGCTCTAACTACACATATGACACCTTCTGTACTTAGACACTTGAATCAAATAAGGTTCTTTGTGATGTTTCACAGAGAGCAAACTTTACGTCTAAATATTAATTAGTAGACAAATGTATGGCTGTGATTTTTTATGCAACTTGTCATCCCCTAAAAAATGAGACGTGGATTTCTATATGTTTGATACTGTCAACAAATCCCCAAAGAAGCAACAATAATGTGCACCTTTAAAAACTGTTTCTTTTAAGAAACAATGTCCAAAGGCTAAGATATTCTCTGAAATAGTAAGTAAGTAAGTAAAAACTTATGAGATTCGCAGTCATTAAACCTTCTAAAATGACTGGCTCACATTTTTCATGACGAAGGAATATGTGGTGTGGCTCACTGATGTGATTATACCATTTCCATTTTTGAACAACAGTGGTGGTCAGGGTCACAGAATTACAATCTAAAATCAGGTTTTGGTCTCACTAACACTTGGCAGATGGAGTAGATGTTAAATATTTTTTGGTTTTAGTCTCTATGAGCAGTAAAATCTTGGCAAAATGCTTACCATCACTCTGTCCTCAAAGCCACTAATTCTGCACTTAGAATTACCAGTAAGTAACAGAACAGCAGAAAATAATTGTGTTAAGGGGACACTTTCAGGAGTAGGTTGTTGCACACTCAGCTAAGAATAAGAAAAATCTCCCTGACAGTCTGCTTTGGTTGGCTTTGCCAATGACCACTTGTTTACGTAGATTTATAGTAAATGTTGTATCTTGTGAGGTGGCATCATTAAGGCAGTACATTGTATCTTCCAATAGGTGGTAGCATAAACCAAAGATTCAGGAAAGAATGGCAGCCGCACCAACTGGTGTTCATCAGAGTTCTCAGTCCAAAGGCACATGTAACTGTGACATTGTGAAGACAAATCACGTATTTTTAAAAACTCCATCCTCCCTTTATCTTAATCTCAGGTTTACCATCTGAGTGACTTAGGCCTTAGGCCCTCAGTGATGTAGAATAGACAACAGGTCACCAACATCACCAAGTTCTTCAAGAACTGGTTGAGAACATCTGCACCAAACTCGATCATATTCCCTAACTTGTCTGGGGCTTTAGTGTACAGACATCCATCCTAGTTAATGTGCTTCTGTGCATTCTTCTGCTGAGATTCACTTTTATGTTTGTGCGACAAACTAGAGCCCAGTGAAATGGCAGATTAGACAAAAGCGTAGGGGGTGCTGGCAGCAGGTTGTTTATTGCGTGCCTGAGAGTGAATCCAAGAGGCAGCGGTGATTACCAACATATGCAGCTGGGGATCAACTGAACCAGACCCACAGTGGCACTCAAGCTCATTTCCATACATTAATTCACTTGTGTACATATACTAATTCTTTTCAGTGTGTAATCGTAAAGTGCACAATCACACTGAAGACATTTTTTAACTTGTGACACAGTAAAGATAACAGTCAATGGCTGACTACACTGAAAACAAACGCTCTAATAACTAATAATAAATAATAACTAATGAACAAAACAATCCTGTTGCGCTGGGCCTCATCTTCTCATCTCAAGAAACATTGTTGAAAATCATGCTTGGACACTTCACAGGAAATATGTATGGTGTTATCAAAAAAATCCCATCGGAAAAAAATTAAATCATCAAGAATGCCTGGTTAGCCAAAGCTGGACATTGCATATCCCAGGCTCTGCAGACCTCAGTTTTTTTTACACTGGTAAAACACATAAATGTTTCTCACTGTTATACACAGTGACGCTCTTTCTATATTTAAATGATCACCTAGTTTGTTTTAAGGTGGTCCCACATTCACCATCTTCCTGCCATAAAAACTCACTCACCCATATTAATCCACAGCTGAAAATACTCCCAAGAAATCTCAAATCTACAGTATATATGTAACATGTTTTACATATATATTTGTGATCCGTGCAGAAAGAATAATATATTCACTGGGGGAAATGGGCTGAGACCCACCCACAGATTGGGAAGGGTTGGACAGTATTGAGAAAATAAAGAACACATTTCACTTTGGTCTTTTCATGGCACTTGATGACAATGGAAAGGTCTAAATCATCTCAGCACGCTTTCAAAAATTGTCATTGTTATTTTCACCTTATTTTTAAGTAAATTAGCAAAAACATGGAATTCAACCTGATTTGTAAGTGACAACACATAATCATTCTGTGTGTATAAGTGTGTGTTGTACTGCTTGGTGTGTATGCGTGCATATGATTGGTCTTTGAAATCAGAATTATGCTCATCAGTGGAATCCTTTTTGCATTATTATTTTTCCCATGCTCCCTCTCGCCTGCATCACAAGGCCGTGCTCTGCTTTATCTGGCCCTTCGCAGAGGTTTGTTCCAAAACCTGAAGGGCTTCTGGAATCAAACCTCCGGGGAGATGAGAATACTGAAACTTTAAGATGGGGACAGAGGAAAAAGAAAATCCTCAAACTGAAATGAGGGAATTCCACAAATTACCGTTTGTCAGAAAGTAATCCTGTTACTATTGCAAAGAATATGAAATGGTGTAAACATGGAAATAAACTGCTAATATGGATGTAGCTGACAAGCAGAGGCTCTGCTCAGTTGAGATATACAGCAAGTAAGGGAGAGTGCCACAAAATTCAAAGTGGTTACAGAAAAATTGCTTCTACAAGGAGAGATTCAAAATTCAGATCTTCTTCTTTCTATTTATTCTTTATTGCTACATATCAAATATTATGTCCAACTCTTTGCTCGCTGGTTGCTGGTGATCTAATTGTAACGTTCAGGGTTTGCATTGCTTCAGTGGAAAACTGATGAATATTCAGGAGCATTTTATCTTCCCATCTGTGCAAAGGCTTTATCTCGCGTCTGTTTCACACATTGTAAGCCACTGAGTGCATGGAGTGAGTAACAAGCATATAATCTCGATTGCATCTTGATGATATTACCTTATGCTGCCAAACACTCAGGTGCCAGCTGCGGGACAGTGAAAAGATTTAGGAGAAGAGGTGACATTGAATTTTATGCACCTGTCGGCAGCAAGCAGCATGTAGACACAAGATGGCGTCAGTTGAGTGAGTTCAGCTTTTTGTGCGATAGCTTACATGCAAGGCCAACAAGTCTGTACATAAAAAAAGAAAATAACACAAAACATAGTAGAGTTTCAAAGGCCAAGTCGAAGACAATCAGGTGTCTTCTTTGTCCAATCATCAGAACAACTACTCATGCGAAGGAAACATTGCAAACTAAACATAAACAAACAAACAAAGATACATTTAGATGTATGTCTCAACATCCATTAAACAATTTGAGTTAAATGCTTTATCCAAAATGAGATTCCTACAAATCCAATGCATGACAAATTGTTTTCAACCACAGAGGCAGAATTACAAATTAAGGCAGCACATTAATGTGTTGTTTAGATTATTGAGTGTGTGTAACAACATGAACCAGAATTGCCTCACAGTCATTTCTGGTTGCAATAATCTGCCTATCCTCAAATTATGCCCCCACCCATACTATTTTACGGTAAGGGGTAGGGGGATGGGGTTTGAGGGGCAAAAAGTGACTCTCCTTGTTCTTTATTCAGCCATTCTGTCTCAGTGAATATCACTTTGCTTTGCTGCAGCTTGCATCTATTGGATGCCTTAATGCTGTACAGCAAGGTCTATCTTCAAACAGGAATGCTGAGGATGCTGAGGATGCTGGCCCTGCAGCGGTGCTCCCCCCCTCAGCCCCAGCCCCAGCCTACACAGAGGGCAATAAAGACACAAGGAGGATTAGTGTTGTGTGCCTAACAAAGTGGCTGCCAGAGAGTGAGAGGGCCATACCCATGGGCTCAACCACAACCCTGCTCAGCGCTGCTCAGTTCTGTCGAGGTCCCCCCCTGCTTGGGCTTCCCTGAGGTCCGTTCTCACTCTGGGAGCTCTGTGGATGTGTGATAGACTCTGAGTGGGTGAATTCATGTTGATGCTAAAGAGGCAGAGGACGCAGACAGATAATCCATGGCTTAAGCAGTGCTGTACTAACTTTCCCCCTTAAACAAGGGAACATATGTGCAAACAGTTAAATTAAATTCAATCACATACTCACGCTGTGCATATTTTTCACTGGAGACTTTCCCACGGAGAATGTAGACAAAAAGTTCCAACTCTTTGCCTAGTGAACACCTAAGAATTACCACGAACATGTAGTTTATTCTACACAGCAACCAGATGATCAACTACACGGGAAGTGCAGTGTGTTTTTGTTGATTTATCCCACACAGCGTTTGATGCAGAGGCCGTACACTATGCGTATGGATATCTCTCTGACTATAATCACTGTGCTTACACAAACGGAACACCATATAATTGTACAAGTCTGATAAACAGAGGGGCTGTGGTCCTATAAATGTTGTCACTTTAGATAATAGTGTAATCTGAGATTACTGTGGAAGAACGTGGCTGTGAGTGCAGGCCTTTAAGGACAGTAGCCTCTGGTTTGATGGAGAGCCGTGTACAGGACAGGACAGGTGAACCAAACAGCTGCTACCCTCATTTTTTCCTTGAAAACCCCAGCATGACAGATCAGGACATGGTTCTCACACACGTAACGGCCCACTTTTCACTCGGTAGCTGTCTCAGGCCACGTTACACACGCCTTTTGGATTGTCCATTTTGTGCGTTGGGTAATGAAATTTACACTGGAGACCCTCGAATATGCAGACATATGGCGGCTATTAATGCTCCTTTTTCCCTTTTCAGCTTCAGCTCTCTGCCGAGCAGTACGGTCTGTTCCCACCTGTCTGTTTTGGGTTCACTCACTCCTCAAGCTGTTTGCCTTTTACCTCTGTCACACCAACCAGGATTCACACAGCAGCATGAACGGCTGCATGTGGAAGAAAGGCCAAGATTGGTTAATACTTGGCTAAGTTTACATGTTCATTCACACTTGATTACAGGGGAAGCCCTGAGTTCTGAATGCTTCCAGTTTGTCAGAGTGGCAGAATAATAAAGGGGGTTTCCCTTAAACAGTAGATACACAAGGAGGATCCACTAAAAACCAAACACATTGTAAAATTTAAATTTCCATTGCTCGTGACTGTAATTCCAGACAAAAGGTCAGAACAGAAAAACACAGTTTGAATTTTCTTCAGAAAAAAAATCTAACTTCTAGTTTATCATGTTTATTTTGATTAGAATATTTTTTATTACTGTTTTACCTCATATATTTACAACTTAGCATAATTCATGGAGCAACAAATTTGGCAACATATCCTGTTCATTTTTCTCCTGTTCAGATCTCTGAATTGATGGCAGCAGTTTGCTTCAGTTTTTGATCAATGTACCGTATCTACTCAGAAAACTGATGGTAAAATATCCGTTTTCCCTGCCTTGGTAATGGAAAAGGATGCTCAGTAGTTTCCCTCTGCAAAGTATTATGGAGGTAAAAAGGCATGCAGGTGTAGTCTATTTTTACCTGCATAAGCCTTTATAGATTAACACAGTTTACCAGTCCCTGCACAGCTTTCGGTACACTATCCCAACTCTGAAATTAACCGGATTCCGCTTACTTAATCCCTTACTTTTTACATAAATGCATACCGCATTATCTGACTTTATGTCTGAGACGTTTCGAACAATTTTCCTTTAAAACTTCTTCGAATTGGTATGAAAACATTCCCACTAAAATGATGGCTTCTTTATTGTTGTCGAAGGGGATATTTGCAGCCTGGAGTGTAATTTTTCCGGGTTTTGGGGGAGACAAAATAACTATAAATAAATCCTATGCAATCTCAATTATGTTGTTTTTTCCCCCTTGCTATTCCCACACTTTTGATTTCAACTTTAAAAGCGTAATGATTTATTCCTATGATTGGAAATGTTCAATGCCTCTTCTGGAAGTGGGTGCACTGTCCTGTGCAGATAAGGTTGCTAATGCAAGATCTGTCTCTCTGAAATAGAAGCCTGACAAACAGTGCTGTCTCTCCCAAACACAGTGGGAAAGGAGTGTGCTCGGATGGAAGCCTTTGAGACCAGCCTTTTTAATATCGGCGCCACTGTAACATCAGTAAGGTGACATTTCGGCAGCACCATCAAGATCCAACAGTGGCCATGCTGCTTCGACAATCAATTATCCATGCATAACATCCCACCAGTGTGTGCGACATGAATCAGTCCTGGACCAGGCTTCTTCTTTGCCTTGATTCTCAAGAAAAGAGGGACCTTTCATTCGACCCATAAGAAAAAGAGAAATGCTCTTTGTGCCGATAAGGGAGTAAAGAGAGGAGTGTTATAAAAAAGAAAAAAAAAAAAAAACAGGAAAATCAAGACTGATATTTATTTGCATTATTTTGAAAGGAGCCCAAATTGTTCCAGTGACTGTGAATTGTGATCCAGAGAGGACAATGACCACCTCGAAGCAGAAGCCAATGCTATGATTGAACAGGCAGAATAAATTTTTTCTAGTGCCTGGTGGACTACAGGAAAGAATACAAACGATCGGTTGCCTAAGGAGAAGGAAATACATTTCACAGCACATATTGCTCATATCAGTTTCTGAGACCAGTTTAGTTGTTATATGATTGTTATCAACATAGTGGCTGAACACTTCCACAAATAACTGCCATGAATGACATCTTAGCAGACTGTAAGTTTCTCCCTGTACTCGTGTTCTTCATCGACTCAGAATAGGTTGCTCAAAATATGCCAATTGAAGACAGAGCAAATACATTCTTGTGTTTAAATCGACAGGCTCCTCCAGCAGGCCAAAATCCTCTGGCACTGTAACACTATATTACATTGTTGCCTATTTTGAAGTGTTTTACATCTGCTCATGTTTAACGGTAGCAAAAGCAACTGTGGGGGCATCGTGCTGACTTGCAGCAAGCTCGTGGTAAAAAGTGGGATTTCTTCTGCCACTTTGAAAGCTCTACAACACATTTATCTTGTAGGAATCAGATTGCGCTGAGATTTAAGTTTGGCCTACATACAACATGTGTAATGCAAGTGTGAAGTTTAAGATTCTGGAAGCTGAAACTTCACAGTAAGTGAAGTCACAGCACAGGGTTTGGAGAAGCAGTCTACCTTCTGAACCCAGAAGCTTTCTCTAGTGTTTGACAAACAGCACCATTCCCTCACTCGCCTTCATTTCCATCTGTATGCTATCACTTGGCTGTCAGCGGCCAGATTGGCCTGTAGTTCGCAGGATGAAAGGGAGAGAGATCCTGTTGAGTGAATAATCTCGCCAGTTTACAGAAGAGAGTGGATGTCAACTTGACAGACAGTGAGTAGCACACAGATTTGGGATTCATGGGCAATCCCATAGTCCCTTTAAGTCCGGACGTGTGAATGTGAAATCAATAGTACATCCATACAACAGTTTGTTTGCTGGACCCTGCAAAGCTTTGTTATGAAAATAAGAGTCATGGATCCTCACCTTGCGGATTGAGGACACAGAAAAGGGGGATATAAACATGGGATTTCTGCATGAAAATCCTGATCAGATTTTTATTTATTTTTTTACTGTAAATGAAAACATGCACCATTGAAATGCATCTATTTACCAACGTAATGTAATTCAAAAACATGAAACCAGGATGAATAATTAGGTGCCGTGTTAGTGTTAATGTGAAATCTCTTGTGCGCACAGTTTCTGATTATATTCTTCTGAATGGGCTTGTTTTAATTACCATATTCACCTGCGGTGCTTTGAGAAAAGTGTCATATCCTGAAGGTAAAGCTCCCCATGTGAAAGCTCAGGACTATATACACGTCAAATCCAAAACCACTGCAGCCTCAGACACCATGTCACCATGATCCGTATCACTGGAGACATCCAATAGAGTTCAGTGGCACCTTTAGAGACATACATGCATGTGCATCACTGTGTACATGTAACATAGCTGTCTGGGTTGGCACGGCCATCATGCCTCGCTGTTTATTTGATATGCAAAGGAGCGTTGTGGAGCAGCTCCACGGTCTCTGCTAAAGTACTTTACTCCTCACATAACCCAAAGTGGCAGCAGCAGCATCAGGATGAGCTCCAAGTGCGAGGTGGCTCCCTCTCAGTAATTTATAATACACTTAACTCCTCTACCCTGTTGATTGTCTACATTACCGAGAATCAAACACAAGGCAAAACAAATAAAAAATGCCACTTTTTATTCTGGTTTAGCATCGTCGAAAGCACAAGTCTTTCATTACATTGCTGCTCATCCACATCAGGGTCTGTGCGGAAACAGGAGCAGGGATTATGGTGGTGAAGGAAAACCACTTCAAACTGCTTCGGTAAACACCATCAAAGAAAAGTGTTTCCAAAAGGCAGGGTGAAAAAGAAGAGGGGGAAAAAATAAACACAAAATGTGTCATTAAAAGTGCAAAGTTTGGAAAAACATATCACTGTTTCATCAGATACTGCAGGGACCCTCACCACACCCCTCACACCATTATAACAAGCCCCAGTCTTCGCAGGATGCTGTGCTGCTCCAAGCCTAGGCTCCACCCTGCAGTCTCTGTGACTGCCCATCGCTCGGGGTGGATACCATTATTAAATGCGCTCTGTGGAGGGCCTGCAGGTAGCTCCCAGGATCAGGCAGAGGGAGCGCAAGAGGGGGCTGTTTGGCTTAAGTGTTTTTTATTAGGATAGATGGAGACCTAAGCTCCATAACAAAGCTCCAGCCCTTTCTCCCAGACAGGGGCCCACTTTCCCTTCTTACTCCACACAGGCCCATATCAAAACACGGGCCTCTCACAGACATGCGGCTTAAAAATGGCATGTTCTTTTTTCACTTGGCTCAGCGTTCTTCCCATCAAAATACAAATGCCCTCTGATGGAATTCAGCTATTTCCTTTTATCATCTGCAACAAGCCCATTTCTTGACTGCTAAAGCCATAATTATTGTCACTAAAACAAAACATGCAGGAAATACACACGGGGAATGTGTTAAACTTTGTAGTAAGTGCCTGTGGTGCTTCTGAACGCTAAACTCAAAGCAAGAAATATTGCAAGCAACTAAGCCAAACTTGAGTTTAAGCTCCACCCTTGGTCTTTTTCACACAATGCTGCAGCACATATTGGAGCCAGCTGCCCCGATGACATAACTTCCTCCTGTAGTTGTAATGATATGGTGACATGAACATGTGTAAGCCTGCTTTTACACTGCCCATCACTGACAATGGAACACCCTGAACATCTGCTCTGAACAAGGACAGTAAGTGAGGAAAGGAGGACTGCCTGCAAACGCTTCTGTTCCTCAATTGTTGACTCTTTTAAAAAAATCCATTTCATGAAAGAACTTTACAATAACTTCTGGAACGCACATGTGGTCACGATACAGTGGTTTTAAATGTATTAACAACCTTTATGTTATAGAAGGAAAATGTCATCAAAGGTAAGAGGACAGACTTTATAGAGGACTTTACCTTGTCTTGACCCCTTGTTGTCATCAGAGACATGCCGTGAACGCAGGAAGAAACTTTCCCATCTGGCTTGCCATCACCCCAACTGCTGCAGTTATACATGTGGGAACATCACTGGGCACAGAGTGGGAAGAAAAGAAGGAGGAATAAAAGGAGAGAGGGATGGATCCAGTTGAAAGATCCAGCTGTTTGGCCCTCTGAACCCTGGGAAAGTCTGATACTGTTCTTAATGTATAGTTGATCACCTCACCAGCACATCAGCCTGACTTATAAAAGCCTCCTAAAATATGTAGGGAACAGGTGGAGAGGGAAGTTTGGCAAAGGGTCGAAAAAGGCAGAGAGCCAGGTCAATTCTCACTGCCAACATTATGCGTCACTCTGAACCTTTTTTCCCTCGCCAGTACTGTAAATCATTTCTATTTAGTTGATTTTTTTCCCCCTGTTCTTCTTTTAAAAGCTCCAATCTTTTCTTCTCCTTTAATTTCTCTCAACTTACCAGTTGCAGTTATGTGCAGCAGTTTGGGCCGAATGTAAAATGAAAAACAAGATCATAAGAAAAAAAAGGTCCAAAGCTTTAATGTGGTGCAATGCGGGTGAGGACTGTACAGCAGTGTGTATATTGACTTCTCTGTTTCTGTAATGTTTCATTGAATAAAACAAACAGGCAGCCTCTCAATCCAGTTTTATCCATAACCTCTGAAATGAGACTTTATGTTTCATACAAACAGCATCTCGGTTACATCAATAATCCTGCAAATGAAATCGATTTCCCCTCCCGCTCTTCCAATTCTGATCACAGCTGGGTTTCCCATATGGAGCATTAATGGGGTGGAGCACCCTGAGCCTGATCTAAAGCTGGGGAATTCTGGGCACACCACAACATCAAATCCCACTGTAATTACCTTCATGCAAACACAGGGGCCTTCTCCAACACAATATGGGTTTGAGAAATGGGATTTGTGTGCATTGTTTTTGATGCTGGAATTGATCTTGAAAATTGTTTGGTGCAATTTACCAAGATGCTTAAGGAAATTGAGGAGCACTGACTGTGCACCATACAAATGTCTTGTTGTGTTGAGCACAATGTACAAGCTCTGGGTGGCTCATCTACATTTTTGACAGCAGTCAGTTTCTGTTGAAATGCAACAACGGCTAATCATATTGTTTTCCATACATTCAAATTATAAAGATTGTGGATCTTGTCACTCATCTTTTTACCTAAAATTCCCCAGATGAAACCAATTTTACTCACGCATGTGGCTAAGCAGCTGGTTCTTCTCAATTAGCTTACACATGTATCTGAGCCCAGTTTTGGCACAGGAAATCAAACGCCATTTTGTCACTAGATTATGCTATCTGACATAAGACTATTGTCTTAATTCCCTTAGGTTGTGGTGGAGAAAAATCACTGAACATACAGAGGGCCAGGCTCTATCCTGTCTTACAGACACCCCTATCCCATCATGCACACCCCAGCTTTCTCTCTCCAGCAGGTGGGGGTGGTCATGCACCACGCAACATGGTTATGGGTTTAAGTCTGAAATCTACATACTGAAATGACTTCAGCTCTCTTGCACAATGCCAAACTTGCTGGAAGTCTGGTGAGTTTATTTCATCAAATCCAGAAATGCTGCAGAGAGAGCTAGGACGAGAGAGAGAAAGAGAGAACAAGATGGGGGGTGGATGGACTGACAGAGAAAAGGAGATGGACAGAATGAGAGGAGAGAGCCTATTTCTACATACAATAGCTTGTGTCCATCATCTTCTGAGTACCTGTGTGTGTGCATGCGTGTATCTGCATACACAGACGTGTAGAAGTAAGTTTGATGTGAATCCTCTCTGCCCTCTGAGTAGCACAGTGACTGCTGTCCATCTGCTCCAGGGTCTCAGGTGTGTGTTATCTCTTCCTGTGCCCCTGGGAACTTTCAACAGATATGCCAGTCAGCCCGAGCTGAACTGCTCTTGTAAATTACTCACTAAACAGCCCTGCCCTGGATTCTGCATTCGGGGGAAAATCAATTATTTGACCCCCCCCCTTACATTTCACAGTCCATTTCAGCATGCTGGGGCCAATTACACCCAGCAGAAAGACTACTCTTTATGTCATTCCCACGATGACCTCCATCTTGCAGCTCCACACGGAGCACTGTTAATGCACCAACTCAACAGCCACGAAGGAGCGTGCTAATGCACTGGTTACTCACACTTTAGCCACACCAAGCACACAAATACAGCAGCTGAGAGGCAGTAGCACTGTTGCACACAGCCAGCTGTAGTGCCTTCAACTGGGAGGTGATCATCCCATGTCCAGCGCACTGAGCAAACGCCGCTGACGGTTTGACAGCCCTAATGAAAGCTGATTACCAGGAGGCATCTATTAATTTGTCCTTAATCATGACAAAGAGAGTCTGTGGCTAACAGCTGTGAAATGGCAGCCGCCGCACGGAAATGAGGCTCAGGGAAAGGCAGGGGACAAGGGGTTAGGCCCTGCGCTGTCATTAACTGGCTGCCATTGTGTGTGCTCGCTCAGAGCTTAGCTACAGGTAACTCAATAAGATAACATGGAGCGTGCTCTGCCCTGGCCTTTGTGAAAAGCTATTGCGGTGAATCCCGGGCGGCTGAGCAAAGAATAGGAGGATATTGGTTTGCATGCTTCGAGCAGGAGTTCTTATGATCCAGGTGAGAAGCTGACAGTAACAGGTTTAAGCTCTGTTCCTTCATCTGCTCCAGGGGTGCTGAGGGAAAAGTCAATCACTGACTGAACAGGTTGCTGAATAAGGAACTGAGCTGGCTTTTCAAAGAGACACAGTGGAAAAAAACGTGTGCCCAATCCGGCCTTAATTTTGGATTTTTACAATGTGAAGGCGTAAATGATACCTCTATCTTGTGTTTGAAACTTACCCCAAATAAAGCAAAAACAAATACGGATGCCAACATGCTCAGATTTCATGGAGTAAGAGCACATCATAATGAAATCATCATATTTGAATATTTACGGCTGTGTCAAATCCTGGATGTAGCTTCTCTGGTGGATTGGTGGAGTGATGCTGAGAGGAGGAGGCCTCTCAAATACGTCTAAATGATCTGCCTGGCTAGAGTGGCTAATGTGGTTTATGGGACCCTTGGGAAGCATTGCGAGGGGAGATAATTGCAGTGGCTGACACAAGGTCTGTGATATAATAACAGCACTGAGTATGTAAGCCGTACAATGATTTATCCTGTTTTGTCAGTGAAAAACACAAACACATGCTTTTGATTGTAAAACAAGATCAACACACACACACACACACACACACACACACACACACACACACACACACACACACAGCCATTAACAGCTGAGTATTAATTAAAGGAGTCTGTTTCTGGATGATCACACCTCATCTTCAGAAGAGCTGCGGTCCAGTCTGTGGTCTCAGCTACATCTGCAGCTAGTTGTCAAGGAAAGAACCTGAAACACATTTTGTGGAAAAGGTTTCTGAATTTGTCACTTTCTCTGCTTGTCTATGACCACATTCATATAAAGATACAGCCCATATGTCACCTCTGCTGTTGTATCACAGGAAGCCTGCAGAAAATTATACCGCTCAAAGACAAAGTTGTAATGCTCATTTCAGCCTGATTTTAGTTTCTATTTCATTTGACGTGTTTCTGTTTCTGACATGTTTCTCCTAAGATTCAGTGGGAAAAATAACCGAGACAGGAATTATGGTTGCAAAAGGGATACTAGCGGATAGCTTAGTTCTTTCTTCTTCAGAGAAGAAAATTAGGAGTGATGGAGGTACTACGGAACAAATTGTGAGTCTGTATACACAGTATATAACTTCCCTATTTATTAGGTACACCTAGATACGGCTCTGCAATAAATCCTAACCTTCATGATGAATACAATGTTAACTGTTGTTTTTTTTTTCTTTTGCAAATTTTCTTATAGGAAGTAGAAAAATTGATCCATTTCCTGTGTATCTTTCTTGTATGACCCTTGTCTCATCTTTTCTCCTAGTGAATTTTAAGAGAAACATAAAAACACAAGGTATAATGAGGCTGAAATTAAAATCAGATGCTTTGAGCAGTAAACATTTTATAAATTCTGGTCACATCATTTAACAAAATAATGTTTATATTTGTATTGTGCCTGATTTGAAGACATCGTTTCAAAAAGCCTGGGTTTGATTTCATGGTTTCCTTTCCTTCAGCTGTTACATTGCATTACATTGTGTTTTTGGCCAGTGGATACTTCATCAATTCTGAACAGACAAACAACACAAAAACACAAAGTAAATGCTAATAACATATTTGAATTCCAGACTGACTATAGAAGAGGCTGGACAATTGAATGCTGCTCTGTCAGGTTTTATGTGTTTTTGTTGGCCTTTGGGCGGACATGTTGTGGGTTTAGGGTTGGGGAAGCAGGGAGTTGCGAGAAACTGCAGGCCTCATGCTGAGTCCCCTGGTGCTGCCCCCTCTCATCTATGAGAAGACTCTCTTCTCCCCTGCTAAGTTTGCAAAGTCCAATTTTCAGCTAATATGGAGGTCGCAACAGCAGGCGCAGAGGGCGTAGTAGGACATAATGGCTATGGGATTGTAAATATTGGTTTTAGAGAGACACAATTGGAGGGCAAGCGAAGAGAAATTTCCATAGAGTATGTGCTGGCACCATTGGAGGCCTTGGTGCGGGAGAATAGATTTTCCATTCTAGTGTGTCACATTAGATTTTCGGAGGTGCTCAGTGGCAGGTACATGTCATTAGTAACACTTTAGCACAGTAATGAACCTTTTTATTTATCCGGTGCTTCTCTCATGAATGAATAAGGAGCTGCTCTCCAACTGTGCCCAGCCGTGAGGAGCAGACAGAGGCAGAGGGGGGAGGGAGGGATGCAAGGAGGGAGGGACATAGAGAGAGCCAGAGAGAAAGAGGGAGAGAGAGAGAGAGGTAGAGAGTGGAATGTGGAGCCCTGGGGAATGCTGAAGAGGGTTAAATGATCATTATTGTGACACAGGCAGACACACACACAGACACACACACACACAGACACACACACAAACACACTCCCCACCTCCGCTCCCTGGGGTCCTGATCTGACACTCTATTTACACACACATTTACACAGTCTACTCCCTCCTTTATAAAGCTGACAGGTACTTAAGCGGTACATTACTCTGAGGAGCTCAAGCCTCTCGGCGGTGTAACCAAACTGTCCATTCACTGCTAGCCTTGTCTCAGTGTTCATTCAATAATGGCCTCTGAGAAATGCACCAGTAACGAGCTGTTGTAACTGGGCAGGCAGACAGGCCAGGAACCTGACACTAAGCATCGGGAGACATTTAAGATGGTCCAGGCCCATTGGTGGAAAGGAAAAATCTGTCAGGGTTCAGTAGCTTGTACAAACTGTGACACTGAGAGCACTGCTGGAGCCACGTGGGAGCTCAGCTCACCACAACTGCCAGTTAGAGTTGCTTGACATATTTCTACTTGTGTTAGTTTCACTGTTTTCCGCATCACAAATCGTAGTGCAACTTGCAAGTTTATCCGACTCATCACTGAAAACCAACTAGTGCACATCGTTTTAGGTCAGTGGCTTAAACCATTGTTATACAGGTGGCAAACCTCAGTCTTAACACCTCCTCTTTGGCTCATCTCAGATCCCAGCTTGGTGCAGTGAAGCAGTTCGGAGTGGCAATGGCTGCGTGGTCAGGGCCCCATGTCACCCCCAGCATCCTCAGTGTTCATTTCCCTTTCATCTTGAGTGTGAAATTGCTGCCGGTGCAGCGCTGACCTCAGCATTAAGAGGTCAGCTATTGAAATCTGATGTGCGCCTCTCTGGCTGAGGGACTTCAACAGATGGAGGGAAAGAGAAGGAAGGTAAGAAATGGAGTCCCAAAAAGTTTAGATTAAGTTTAAAAAGCTGTTGTATGATGGATCAGAATTGGATCCTGGATTTATTTTTGATTAAATCTGTTAACGTTACATGAGTTTACAAGACAAACCATGGTAGTAGACAATGTTGGGATCAGTGTTCCTGTGTGTTTGTACTCACTGTAATAACATCACTGCGTTGCACTCAGATGGACAGAACAGAGTACTCCGGTTGTATAGAGGTTATCGCTATTGCTTGGCAGGAAGAACATCCTTGGACACAGGGTGGATACACACAAAACTATGTGAATACAACTATGTCCACATAATCAAAATCATGGTCAATTTTTGGACATTGTAGTTTTCCACTGCAAACCTTCCTGCGTGGAGTGTAGTTTAGGTGGAGGTTTACAGGCACAATTATTTTCACGTGACATTTTACTCGTTTTTTTTTTCCCTTTCCTGTTAAGGGCGTTTATATCTCTGTGTAGAGGAACTCCAAAAACTCCAAACTTTGCAGCTTTTGGCAGCCTTCTACAAAATACATGCCAGAACTTCCTGTCTCCATGTGTTTCAAACAGAAGGTTCTGCATTTAAAGTCAATTCGACACCTCATCCCACTATGAATCCCCTCCGAAAGCATATGTGATAGGAAGCGTCAGAGAAGTTTGAGGTCTTGTCTCACATTTCCCATCGGCTACACTTTCATCCCTCTCTCTCTCTGCAGCAGACCACCCCTAGCAACCCTGCCCAAATAAGGTGTTCTGCCTTCAGTGCTCTCTTCTCTGAAGAATCTGAAGAGTTCGGAATCTGCCGAAACTTTGGATCTTAAACACAAACATCTTTTATTCAAAGGGTGTCTGTAATCACAAATAAATAGCATTTCTGGCGATGAGCACAAGGCACAAGAGAGAGAGAGGCGCCTATCTCAGGAGCAGATAACTGGTAGATATGATTCCTTAGATAAGGAGCAGTAATTTGGCTTTTAGAGATAGCTCCGGGGGCCGCTATGCTGAGCTGCGCTGATTTACTGTGTGTATGGGAGGTTGTTTTTTTCCCACATTTTTATCTCTCCTGTTGAAGAGCTTTTCATCTCTGATGATTTTCTCTCTTTTTTATGTATTTCCCCCAGAAGGTGAGATCACAAACCCACAGAAGGCAGAGTGGCATGTTTTAAAGCGATGGACAAAATACAAATATTTGAAAATGTATTTCATGGTAATTATGTCAGGTTTCATGGCCTTGGCACAGTACTGAGGCACAGCCTGGATGCCTTAATTTGTATAGAAATTGTAATCATTTGTTCATTTCAAGGTGAAAATTGCATTTTTTAATTTAAATTGTATCCTGCGTGATAGGCTATTATCTAGAAAAATTGTCTCTGTGTATGGCGGTCTATGCCCTGCCGTCACGCCTGTTAGGAACCCACTTCTCCTGAGAAAGGGCTTATATATGAATCTCCTGACTGAATGCACCCAGCTTGTTCTTCACTGAGGGCCGCCACTGTGCTCATTTCCATTTTTGTTATTAATATTAATTAGTTTGAGAGCACAACGCAGATTCTAAATGTAAATCAAGCTTTGCTTTACAGTGATTTTTATCTCACTCTGATTTCTTAGATTTACAACTTTACGTGGACTATTTTCTCCTTTGTTTTTTTTTTTTATTTTAGAAGCTGCTGTATGTATGTGAACACATACATTTGCAAAACTGGACAAAAACGTCTAGTCATATCAAATAAACTTGCTGATCAAGTGTGATATAGTTTAAAGAATGTGCAATAGGTGCTGGTAAAGTTGATGGTAAATCAGACAACTTTAAGCTACGACAATGCCCTATTTGAGCTTCTGCTTTTTACTTATACATGACAGATTATCTATCTGTAATACCTGAGAGGGGGAACCATGAAATTCAAAACACCTAAAATGTTCTGAAAATAAGATTTTCTCCCTATGCAAAACACACAGTTAGGAAGAAGATGTATGCACCAAGCTGTGCATCTGTGTCAGTGTCAGTGGGATCCTCGAGGTGACGAGCACAAAGCTGCGGCTCAGGTACACGGCGTATGCTGGCATAATTACAGGATTTGGAGGATTATTATACTGTAAGTGCTTTCAAGGCGACAGCTGGGAGCTTTTTACTTCCTGTGACACATAAGCTCGAAGAATAAAACCAAGACCCCCAGAGCATTTCTTAATCATTTCTTAGCATACCTGCACACGGCTCTGAACTCTCTTTTTGGAGACAGATTTGTAAAATTAGAATATAATTATCATATCGAGTATAAATCATTCTAAAGTCGTGTTTTCAAATACACATATTATTTAAAAATTGAGACATTTGGCCTATTTTCCTTCACAGACGCATCACTGACTGTCCTACCTTCTCCTGACTCTTCAGTTGCATTTTTTTTTTTCACATCACGGTCAGGTCGAAGAGCCTGGTCCTAAATTAGATCTGAATCTGAGCCTCTATTCCATGGCTCATTCTGAAAGTGAGTATGACCAGGCTGAGGCAGTGACTTCTCTATCGCTGCCTCCTGAGCGATAGGGCCTCCTGGTCTCTACAGTGAGGCTCAGGAGTTTCATTTCCATCCCTGTGATCTAAACAAACCCATTACAGCCAGCCATTTATGCACAGGGGCAGTGCACAGGCCCCAGGCCTGAGGACACAGCCCCACAGCTAAGCAACCGTGGCACAGATCCACCTTGAATGGCCGCATGTCCATATAGAGAGGGGAGAGGAGGAACGGAGAGCTTGGGCCGCTGCACTTTATCTAAACCACTCCAGAGAGGCGAGTGGAATCGGCTCTTGTGGGTTCTGTTTATCCTCTGCTCCTGTAGTCAATCAATTAGGGGATCAAAGGAGGAGATGAGGGAAGTGTCACATAGCTCTCCCACACAGCACCGTCTGAGCTGCCACCTCGTCCAGTCTGAGTGACAGCGGACCGTAGGGAGACAAAACTCCCAGGCCGGCACCTCAGGAGACAAGCTGGAGAAAAGGGGACAACCATAGCACATGCCAAGGTCTAATCTGGACAACCAGAACATAAACTTTTAGAGGAATATATGAGGGATGACAGACAGCAGGCGAAGAGCTACCAAACAACAAATATGTTGAGAGGATCTCCTCAGGGTGAACTCATATAGAAAATATGCTTTGGAATTGATTTAGTAATTGACCCTCTTTCTGCCTCATTGACATGCTTCTCCAGAACCCACAAACACTGTTTTATTTTTTATGTGTGTGTCGTAATTAGACACTAAAGAGAATTTTCTATTTGCATCAAATTTAACTGAGCCTTGATGATATAATGTGCTGATAACACTGCAGTTTGTAGTTGATTTGGATCTGTAAATCCAAGAGGAATACTAAATATTCTGTATCTATTTATACTCACTGAGCTGTTCAAAGCTCTCAAATATTAGAGAAGGAGAGATGAATAGTAGCTACCTCGTGATAACAGTCTAAATAGAAGTTTATTCAGATCAGTTCTTACTTTATTAAGCATCAAATTTATCTCCAAATACAAACTGTGATTAGTGATGCCTTTAATTAGTTTCATTTAATTGCAAATGAACAGTAAAGTACTTGTTATTATTTAGTTTTATGTGAAATTTAAATAGATCTCACAACTTGGCATGAGTTGCTGCCTTCACTAATTTACACAGGATTGTGTAGACATGTTATAGCTGCAGTGACTGCATACATAACCGGCATGTTTCAAATGTCTTAAAAGTCAGTCGGGACTGAATGAACATCCCTATGGCGTGTTCCACATACCTTTAGCAGTGCTGCTGCTGGGGAAAAGTGAAAAAGCTCCCTGTTAGCACGCGTAACATTAAGCTTCATTACCAGACTGGTTTGGTCCCCCACATTCATACCATGCCGCAGAGATTTGCAGACAACATTCCCCGGTCAGCGACGGAAGAAGAGAGTGCTGCTGGTCAGCAGGCAGAATGAATAACATTCTACAGCTGCAACTAGATGCACTCTCAGTCTGATGTGTCTGGGCTCGCACTCCCTAATCACCGGCACTGAACTGCTGGCTGCATTGATACACACACAGACAGTAGAAGACACATATACACACAGGCACAGGGAATTTGCATAGACTTATGCATGCGCACAAACAGTATGTTCCCTCATACACTTGATATAATAATGTTTATTATGTGGTAATTTGTTAAAAACAGGCATGCAACTAGCACATGGTAAAAAAAAGACACAAATTGCAGCAATCAGTTTTGGATCTTTAATTGATAACAGTTACGCCAGTGTTACAGTAAACACACCAACAGGCTGAAGGTAGTAAATACCAATACAAGTTTCCCACTACTCTAATACTTCATACAGCAGAATAAATTATACCATGATAATATACACACATGCGGAACAGAAAAAGGAGTAAAGCAAAGCACAGATGTCAGAAAGCAACTAAACAGGTTAAGGGTCAAACAGACAGGAAAGGGGATAAGGAGTTGTTTGCTTTAAATATCCAAATGTTTATTGATGCAAGTGTTAGAAATGGGTTTGATACACTAAAGACGATCCTAAAATTCTTCCTTTTTAAAATATACACAAGTGAGGTGTCTAAGCAGTAGTAGCTGCTATGATTCAGTGTGGAGTCAGAGATACTTGACTTTTTCTCCTGAAGTCCTAGTGGTCCACGAATCAAATGTGACTTGATTCAGTTTCCCAGAGCAGAGGCTGTCTTCACCAGTTCCATCATCACCGTGCCAGACCAGTGAGTCCAACACCAAAGCCTCAGGAGTGTTATGTCCACGGTCCAGTTCAGTCTGGTCTGCACTAATAATCAGCCTGTAAGATCAGGATGTCAAAAACACCCTCAAAATGCTCTGACATGTGAAGATGATTCATCCAGCCACCTTTGTAAATATACAGTGTGGTCCAGGTAGTGTGTCTGTTTCATCAAACTTTCCACTGAGCTCAGACGGATCTGACCTCTTTTATATAATTTTAACTGTAACATTTTTTATGGAATTTTATATTTCAATAATTTATACAAATTCATTCTTACCTGGGCCCAAAACAAAAACAAAACTTTTGGTCAGAACAGGTAAACCAATTAAATACAATTAAATCCAAGTCAACATAAAACAAGCCACTTAAGGAAACTGAAATCAAACTTCCACAGATCCCTTGCATACCTACCACTCAACATAGTTTTGTTTTAGTATAAAACATATTCTTTATAAACAAACAATACACAATCTGCTCCAGCTACTGTACAGTTTTCAGTTGTGAAGGTGGCTAAGGACCAAATTCTTTCTTGAGATAAAAGGAACAATTCTGTATACATCATCAATATCACACTGATGCCAATGAAAAAGAAAAGAAAAAAACAAAACAAACAATCACAGACATCTCAAGGGAACAGCTGGTCCTGGATCGTGTCAAAAGTCAACTACGGGTGCTATACAAATGTCTCATATTCACTATTCTTTAAACTTTTTTTCTTCTTTTTGTACATTTCAGTGAGAAAGTCAAAGTGGAGGATTAGAGGGGAGCTCCAGTCCAAACCAGAGAGGGCGAGGGGCAATCAGTGGTATTACCTGTGCCCTTTTACTACTGGCTGGATTATATGGTTTTCCAGAGTGCAGGTGAATGGCACAGCTTGTGTACTTTTTAATCTCATAACAGAAAGCAGTGGAATGCTTACAGTGTGCTTGTAAATGGAGCCTGAGGAATGTTTTAAAGGAATGTTATTTAGTGGAAACCGACTGAAGGCGCATTTACAACTTGTGGCAATTACTCTGTAAAACAGAAATTGTGGCTTGTAATGGGAAGGGTCACTGTTAATTAACTCTGAAATGATATTTGTGTGATTTAATCTGCTTTACACTGTTTAAGTCACCCAGGATTCCCAGGCAGATGGGATTTGGGAACAGCGGGGGGGTTGGGGGGGGAATTGAGTTAGCCCTCCTTGGCAAGGTCCATATTTCTAAACAAAATACATTAATTTCCCCAATCCTGTTTTTGCAAACAATGCCCGCCTCCCCATGGACTACGGCTAAGGATGGGATGGAGGTTAGAAGGGGAAAGCTATTGGCGGCCAAAATGCTGCTTAAATTCCCTGCAGAATCCATCCAGCCAGACTTCCCACAGAGTGGCCAAGTTCTTTAGGAATGTCAAGATGAATATGAAAGTGGGAAGGTCAAACCACTCACAGACATTAGAGCTCGGGGAACAGGCAGAGGAACAGCAGCTTGGAAAACAATCATCCTCTTTTTGTGTCTGTGCCGACACGCAAACATGCACACAGACACTCGGTCCCAAATGCTCTCATTCATTCACTGTGATTTACACACCAACATCTAACAGAGAAAGGAGATATGAATGGAATCGGAGAACAACATAAATCACATTAACCATAATCATATAACAGCAACAATAATCTTAACAATATCAAAAAGGAACAAGAATAAGAGTCACTCAAATGATATTGGCTTTTTTAACTACTATGAACAGGAAGGTCAAAGTACATGTTGTTGATGGCTCTAAATATGTGCTGAACTGCAGCCGTGTCAAAGAAGAACCCTGGCCAAATTTGCCGACCATTAACAGGTCACTTGAGGTCCTGTCTGGCCCTCTGAGTAAAACAAAAAAGGGTGTAGGGCAGGTTAGGAGTGCAGGGGGCAGGCAGAGATGCCCAAAGAGTGTGACAAGGGGGTGCAGAGCCGCCTGGTGGATTGCGTGAAAAGTTTAGTTCCTTTCCCAGAAAAAGGATGTCATACCCACAAGTGCCACTTTCTCAGGTACACAGTGAGGCTGCGTGTCTGTGCACCCATGTCATGGCCGGGCTGCATAGTGCGCAGCAGAAAGGCGAGCTGGATTTGGACTCCAGACTTGATGAAGCATGGAAAGAGGTGGCAGAAGATGAGGAGAGCAGTCAGGGGTGTGTCCCAAGGGTTTTAGTAGGCCTGTCCCGTTTCCACTTGCAGGAGTCCCAGCACGGCCGAGTGGTCCCCAAGTTTCATCCTTCTCTGGGTGGATAAGCTAACGTTCTTAGCCAGGTAGTCTACGGCAGCTACACAGAAATAAACAGATAGAATAAAACTGTCAGACGTTGGATGCCTGAGACATATGTCCTATTCACTCTCATTTCATTCCTCTGATTAAGGCTGAAATAAGTTGTGGCAGAAGCGACTGAGTCAAATGAAAAACAATTCACAAAGAGAGAGTGAAAGATAAAAACCCCTCCCCAATCCCTTGTTTGAGGTTGGCATGCTGCTGGCACAGAGCATGTGCATCCTGGTAAAGTCTCCATGCTGTCACTCACACGGGTCCCCATGTGTGTTCTGTGTGCCAGTCTTCATTACACTTGGCATCTCTGATTTCATGCCCTCCACACTCCACATGGCCGATCATTTTCATCCTCAGACAGCAGCTCTCTCCTCTCTCCTCCATTCATTACCCATCTACTGTGCTCAATCACCATCTTAATTAACCTCACATCAGCTCACATCCGCACTGCCATCAGCTTCTTGCTGCTGACAAAACGCTGGTACGCACACACAAAACGTGACAGATTGGCACACGCTCGCATGCAAGCAGGACACAAACAAATATTGGAAAAAAGAAGCAATATGCAAAATCACCACTAAAACCTGTATTTAAACTCAAACAATGTTGGCTAGCTGGTGCTGGTTGACTTGTTGGGGAAGTGTGCTTCGTTTTACCTCTTATGAATGACTGTGACAGCATCAGTCAATTATGCTAATCTAATAAAGCAAACTCTTTCCTGCCCTAAGGGTGTGTGTATGTGTGTGTGCAAGAGAAAGAGGAAGAGAGAGAGAGGTGGGCAAGAGGACATTGTGGCCCCTGAGGGTGTGCCATTCTTTGAAGTGGCCCTCTCCTCTTTCCCATCCAAGTGGAGTGGGGTGCGACTAAGGCAGCTCTCTAGGAGGATGGTGGGGGTGGTGGTGGTGGGAGGGGGGTCTTTATCAAGAGCACGTGTCTGCCTCTGCTAACCAGAGTGCAAAGGTCAGCTCCTCTTTCCTGGGAGCTGGGCATTACTTCATAGGCTTTCTAAATTTAGTCAACTTCAGAGGAGAACAGAATCAAATGATCTGCTGTTGTAGCACGAAAAGACAAAAAAACACACTTACTTGTACATCAGTAAATAAACAAAGACACAGTATTTAAATGTTTATGCAGAGTTTACTTACTCTGCCCGTACTGGCTGTATTGGTAGCCTGCAGTAACAGGGTCCACGCTGTAGCTGGTGGCGCTGTAGGTGGGGGGACAGTATGACTGGGAGGAAGCCAGGCTATCCACACTCTTGATGGTGTCAGAGCGCTGGCTGCAGCTGGCTGAGATGGGGTTGGAGCTCTCCAGGCTGCTGTGCAGGGGGGAAATAGAAAAGTCGTGCTGGGGCTGGGAGGGTACGGCGCTGGGGTTACTCAGGATACTCATCACCTGGGAGGGGAAAAGGGGAAACGGAGGATGTTAGAAATTTGGAAAATTGAGGATCAAAGCACTGACAGAGTTGAGGGAAGGAACGCTTTTTTTCCCAGCAAATATAGTGCCATCCTAGCACTTCACGGTAAAGATGCCAATAGAAATACACAATTTCAACTTTGGAATAGGGAAAGAGAAAAACTTCCACATCTTTTTTTTAAGCACATGGAAGGATAGACGGACAGAGAGAAGTGTGATGAGGTTATAAAAAAGAGAAAGGGAACAAGAGAGACTGTTTCCATTAGCTGTTGATGCCAGTAAGTGTTTTGCTTTGGGACAGAAGGGTCCAAGGGTGATAATAGACCCAACATCAGTGCCAGACAGCCCCTGTCCTGGAGCCTGAGGCCTGATCCTGAGCCTACAGCACAACAAGCACCAAGGGAGTCCCTAATCCTTTGCCGCTAGCCTACCCATCTCATGAATAGTAATGGTGTTGGAACTGGTAAATGATCGCTTCAGATCCTCACACAAAGTAGGCTCCACAAACCTTTACCGAGGGGCCCGCTGATACTGCAGGTTGGGGCTCGCCTGAATATTACAGCGTGTATATTATTCATATTGCATAAAAGCTTCCAATTCAATATTCTAGGTTCATGTAATAGCATGAGACATTCGTCAGAAGATGGTCTCAAAATATGTTAAAATGGAAGAGATTACTACTAGTGCTACTCCAGTGTGAAGCACGGTGCCACGGAACACTGTGAAGAATTTTGTTTTCTTATTCTGCTAGTTTCTTTAAGTGAAAAGGGGAAAGTGGAGTGGGAGGGGTGGTAAAAAGAGAACTGTCCCACACATATTTCCCTCCTATAGCAGGAAAGTCTTCCTTTCAACATCAGGTTCATGTTGAATTTTGCTATGCTGCACTGGCCTTTGGCCCCTTGGCTGCTAAACCAATTAGCCCATCATAGAGGTGGTTACACAGGGGTGATACACGCGCATACGTATGTTTGCCAAACAGTCCACAAATAATGCACCAAGCCAAGAATATCCCACAGAGGGACAATTAACCATATTCTTCAAATTAATCATATTTTAGATGATGTCTCCAAGGAAATATGAAGCACTCAAGGCACATCAGAAACAAAAAAGCTGGTTAGTTGTTTCCACATGTTAATTCTATCAGTATGGAAAACCCCCACCGTCCCCTCCACATCTGCAGACAAAGCATGTGACATGTATCCATAAGAGGGAGATTCATGGCTCTCTTCATGCTGGACACATGTAAAGCTTCCTCACATATGGACCTGAGCTGCACACGCTGAGGAAGCTGAGAGGAGTATATGTATGGCTGATGGTTGGCTGAAAGTGATGAGGGGAGCTTGTTAAGTGTCCAGAGAGAGACAGCTAGAGGGCATAAGTCCATTTTAGTCATTGGTTAATTGAAGTTTGATTACATCGCTTCTTTATGAAATAGAATAGCCAACAATTGTCTCGATTATTATTCACGCTTATAAAAGTTCTTCAAAAGAATATGACTTCTTATCATTGATATTGTTGCAGTTTTTCTATTTTAGTGAATTAAGATGTGTAGGACACTTTAGAGTCTGACAAGTGTTAGTCTGACAGCTGAGAGGATGTATATCCTTCAGAGGTCCTTCTTGAAAAAGGAAGATTCTCTTTCTAATTACTTAAGATTTGCTAGAGGGAGAAAGGTAAACTTGTCTGGAGTAATAAGGTTTTGTGAGCGCTGTGTCAGTTTTATTTAGTCTCACACTGCCAAACAGAAATCAGTGCAGTTTCACCGAACCATCCTAACAATCTGATGAAGGTACGCAGATGTAAATTCATCTATCGTGTGCCAGGTTGACTTATAAGAGTCACTTCAGCCTCTCAACACCACTCAGAACTGTCTTATTAGTTCTTCAGCCACAGATCTTATGTTACTGACTTTTATCACTTTTATTGCAGGGTTTGCCACCATAAAATTTCCATACAATTCTTTCATTTTTAATTCAAACATTAAATGATATTTAGACACATAAGCTCATAAAACATTTGCACCGGTATGCTTTCACATGCTTCTGTTACTACAAGCTTTGTTAAACAAAACTTTACACACATTAAATTCTGATGTGAAATATCATAAATATATATCTGCTGGTTTTTGTCAATCCAGTATTTTAATAAGAACTGTCACTCAATGGGGCTGGTTCTGAAATTAAATTTCAGTATATAGGTACTTTAAGCATGACTTGTGGAGTTTGAATTTATACTTCTGGCCTGCTTTTCTCTATCTCACTCTACCTCCCTCCCTCTCTTCTCCCCCCTACCTCCCTCTCTTGCATACAGCGTCCTCAGCAGCCCAGAGTTCGTTTGTTGTTTGACGATGTGTGAGTGCTGGTTTGGGAGATAATGTGAGCCAGGACCTAGTTTAAAGGACAATGCTCCAGGGCGTTCCCTGCTTCTCTCACCCCCCTCCCCACTCACCCTCTCCTTTTCCCACTCCCTCTCTATAGATAGATTACTTTATAAATAATAATAAAAAAGTAATTAATTCTCTCAACTTCTGAGCCCTCAAGCCTGTGGCGAAATAAATGGGGAAGTGCAAATTGATACAATGTGCATCCTTTCAGATAAATAAATAGCAGACTTGAGACACAAAAAGAGGCCCTTTCATACCTCCCTAATTTCTTCAACAGACAAATTACATTTTTTTTGTCTGTGTGAATGTTTGACGAGTTGTTCTTTGTTGGATTTCCAGAATAAAACAACATGACAGAGATAGAGCTGAGAGAAACACTGGAAGTGATTCAAGAAAATGTTAAATAAAACACAGGGGGAAAAAGTAAACAGAATGGCTGCAAACATTCTGCATTTTATTAAAATAGGTCTGTGTTATTGCACTTTAACAATTTAACTCTTGTGAAATGATGAAATGGGTAGTGTTTGTCAATAAGCATCAAACCTGTGACTATGTGAAATCACATAGTAACCCTCCTGCACTGAATTAAAACATCCAAAATACAAAGTGTAAAGAGAGGATAAGGAGCGGTGTAAATATGATAGCCTATAGAAAAAGGGTTAGGGGGGCAGAAAAGAGAGGAGAAAGTGATATAGAGTGAGTGAGAGGAAAGTGGAGGCTTTGGGAAGTACAAAGACTCCTGTAGGACTGTGCTGGCCTGAGGGCTAGCCTGCCTGGAGAGCTGATAGGCACCCCTTCTGTTCCTTTCCCAGCACCAGTGCCAAGACACCCCACTCCACAAATACTCTTAATCTGCGCAAGACTGGATTAGTTCCTCTGTCACCGATAGCTCCCCGTTCTGCCCCAAATCAAAATGCCCCCAAGATGTACCTTTAAGTTAGGCAGAGGTCACAGGGGCAGACAGGGAAAAATGAGCACTCCAAATGTCTGTAAGTTATCTGAGTGGTGCAGAATAGCATCTTGCACCTTAGCAGATCTGCCTGGCTGATACTCGCTTCAGCAGAGAATGATTAAAGATCCACAGTGATGACACTGAATTTCAGATCAATATTTGAAGGCCAGTCCTGAGGGCACGATTACGAGAAGAGAATAGTATTTAATTCTGTGACCCAGGAGTCCCGCAGATCCAGTGACTGGAAACAGTTTGACTTTGAAAACTAAATATCAAATATAGAATGAAATAAGATGTATATTTCTGCAACAAATTTAGATGTTTGACAATGTTTCATTTTTAGTGCCAAACGGGATTCAGTCCTTGTTTAAATCCATGTTTAAAACATCAGAATTAAGCACCTAATAACCTGAAACAAAACAAAACTGATAGAAGTAAATAATAAATGAAAATATTAGGGACTTTCCCTCCCGAGTCAGTTGACTACTGCTTTCGTAACGTCCCACCCTTCCCCCATCCTTCACATGAGAGGGCCAGCCCAGCGGGCAGTAAGGCCCCTCATCTGAGCAGACAAAATGACTATTTAAAAATAACAGTGATTGCATAAATTGAATTAAAGCGTTTTGGTCACGGTGGAGGTGGTGTGAGGGGTGGCGTGGGGCCGCAGCAGACAGCCGGGATGGTGGCAGGCAGCAGATGATGGGCTCTGGCCTGCATGCCATTGTGTTAATTGGCCGCGGCACATTAATAAAAACTGAAAAGTGTCTTCCACCAGCACCAAAGGATAAAGAGACAGAGTCAGAATGAGAGGTACAATGGGAGGAAGGGAGCGGGGGTTGGCACTAGAGGGAGAGAAATGGGCCTTTGAAGAACGTGGTGTGTATGGGGGGTTGGGGGGTACTAATTGCGTTCAATTAAGTGGCTGATTGGCACTGACAGAATCTGGGCATTGACAAGTCAGGCACAGATGAGGACGATTAGCAGGCACTGGAACAAGCTGTCACTCCTGACAACATGCCATCCCGCATCTGTGTTTCATGCATACAAAGACAGTCTAAACAAGTGGAAATGTGATAAAATTCACATTTATTTCAGGGTTATCCACCCCCAAACCCACTCCCTTGGAAATATAATATAAACTAAATCATCTGCAGTCCACTGTAACTCATATTAACATTCGAAAAAGGACAGCTGCTCAAGTTGACGGAAAGTACCCCTCCCTCCTAGACATCCAACAGTCTAAGCTATAAACTTGGCCCTGCACTAACCAGAGGTTAATATGTCATCTATTGGGCTGCAAATGGAGAACGTGTGGAGAGCAATCCTCTCTGCCCTGCTAGTGATATGGTTGAGTAACAATGGGATGGATTCAGCCACTAAGAACAAGAGAGGCCCCTGCAAAATACACACACACACACACACACACACACACACACACACACACACACACACACACACACACACACACACACACACACACACACACAGATTCAACTCTCTGCACCTTGCATCAATGCCTCTTCTAAATTAAACGGCAGATTTTCTGATTCCAGGAGAATGGTTTCAGAGAGACAGGGACTGTGTGTGTGAAGAAGCAGCTCACAGAAGGAAATCGAGGCGGATTGAGGGAGTAAAGGAGAAAAAAGCAGAAGGAAGAGGAGGAGGAGAGGAGGGGGATGTTTGCTAAAAACAGCAGGGGCCAGGTCTAGTGAAAAATGTCAGGTCAAATTGTTCTTGACAGTGTTAATATCTGCACCTTATAGTCATAATTACATGTAAATAAATAGTGAAATAGCTCTCAGCTGGAGACTGAACTGCTGCATGAGACAACCAGCTGAGGACCTAACCACCTCCCATATTCTGGTCTTATTGTCAAGAGGAAGAGAAGAGGAGAGAGAAAGAGACACATGCTGTCAATAAACACTTTTTTTTAGCTTTTTGTTTTGCAAATGCTAAGAAAACTGAGACCGTGAGATCAACATTGCAAAGGGGTTATGAGCAGGTGAATACAGTGAAATGAGAAGACAAGGGGACAGAATCAAGAAACAAATGAGAGACACACAGGAAGAGACAGAGAGAAAAAGGGACAGAATGAGAAAATGTGGGTGAAACAAAAAGTCAGAGAGAATATTAATCACAGTTATGCACCTGTCAGAGTGGCATCTGGAACTAACAGGAACCACATGCAGCTAGACAACATCCCAAACCTAACTCTGGCCATCAGGGCAGGTTCACACAAAACCAGACCTCCTTACCCAGCCATTCCATAACCCCCTGCGGCCTGATCCGTGATCCTGATGAGAAAAGTCTGGCCAAAGGTCCTGCTATTGCAAATGATGATGATTATTATTATTATTGTTATTACTACAGTGCAAGTCACCTTCAAAATATAAGCCTATGTGTCAGGAAATCTCTGCAGATAAGCATGTGACACAGTGAATGTCTGTATGTAATAGGTATTTTAGATAGGATCGATGTCTGTGCCTATACTTTAATAAAGGCAGTACCACTCTACACCTTATAGGCATTTCAACTGCGTGGGACACACAGCATGTGAATCAGTCTCAGTCATTTTCCTCCTTAAATCCCCATCTTCTAGGATTTACTGAAATTCATATTGGCTGCCTCTGCAAGATAAATGTAAATCACATTCCCTTATATTTACTATTTATCAGGATGCAGCAGCTCACTTTCAGCAGGAAATATCTCTCACCCGCACACAAACACCCTTGCATTTAAATAGCATTTTTATTGTCCGCCATAGCCTTTCATCTGGGCGTAGGGAGAAGAGCTGCCTCTCCTGGGGGGAGAGTTGGAGCAAGAGAGGAAGGTGGGGAGAGAGAGAAGGAGAGAGAGGGAAGCACTATTGGCAAGGCATCATGGGATGACAAAAAGCCAAATTTGAGAGAAGGGAGGTTGGTAGGTGAAAAATAGAATTTGAATACACAAAGCTCCATCCTAAAATATTTGGAATCACAAGCAAGATGGCTCCACTTGGGTGCTTGAGAGACCTTAAAGATAGAGTGAGCAACAAATGGCCCAGCTATAGAGATGGCTAGTAAACTGTAGTACTGTCTCAGCTTTTGAGACCGCAAATGCAGCCTGCCTGAAAAAAGGTTTCATGCTTAGACAAAAAAAAAAGTGCAATTACTTATGTCATAATCATAAAAACTACCATGATTGCAGATATAACTCTCTGCAGTTAAGGTACATGAATGCAGCACAACAGCCCCGGTGCGCAACAGAGGTACATTTTTGGTGTCACAGAGAGAGAATCTTTCCTCAGAGTTCAAAAGTGTTGCAAAACAACAGCAAACACTAATAATCTGTGCAGAAACAGTATAGCCAGTGGATATGATTTACAGTCCCTGGATTTTCTTGGCAGCTGCCAACAGCAGGTCTCTTTTTTCAGAAAGCCTCTTGCATCTTTTTTTATACTTGCCAAATTGAAACAGTATTTGTTTTAATGGGAGTTCTAATTAACCAGTATGTATTCCCCCTCTTGCTCTGCGAGTGGCTGAGCTGTGAATGCAGGCTATGTGCTCATCCCCTTTGATTTGTTGTCAGTGGAGCCTGCCAGCTGACACAGTGCCCGGTGAGAGGCTTAATGCCCAAGTTTTAATAATGTGGGGGACTACATGAATCTCCCCCTCATATTGGTATTCAGGTGCAGAATGGCTTGTTAGAAGTCAGGGAGGGAGGCGGAATGAAGCCAGAGCTGCAGATTGTTCCGTACATTTACCCCTTTTTTTTTTTGGCATCGGCAGAGCTTGCTTCTTAAAAATAATTCATCCCGTTTTTAAAAAGAAGCGTCTGCGCTAGCTAATGGAAGAGCAGCAGCACAGTTTGGAGTCTCCCCTGGCTTATCTCTCTCAGACAGTTGTGGGGAGTCGCTGGTGAGCATGGTGTCAGCGTGCGTGGTACGGTGCAGCGCCGCGCGGGCAGGCAGGCCTGGGGACACAGATCAAAGGGAGGCAGGGGTGAGAGCCGCTCTGCCTCTGATCCCGTGTACGTGTGTGTGTGTGTATGTGTGGAGGCCGGCCCACTCACACAGCCCAAAGGCCCTCCTTACACACACACACACACACACACACACACACACACACACACACACACACACACACACACACACACATCCTTGTCATTCCAAAACACACAACACTTTCATAAAACTGCAAAACAGAAAAAAAAATTCCTCAAAAAACTTTGCAAACTTCCTTAATCAAACAGGAATAAAACCCCTGTCCCCCAAACACATGGAGCTCAGTGGCTTACAACTGTCATCTTCACAACATTCATTCAACATTGCAAGAGTGAAGCCCAGTCTCTGGCACTGAACTTCTCCTGCATGGCTTCAGCTCTCCAGTGCAATGCAGTTGTTTTCTTTCCTCTCCCAGCAGGTGTCCCTGTCATGCAACAATGACGAATCAGCCCAACTGTCTTCCTACAAATGCAATGGCCATGAACACTGATTTAAGAATCATTTAAAAAGTATCTAAAAGGCTCTTTAGGGCTTTATGTTACCATGTTTTCTTGAATTTATTCAACATTCTTAAGAGATGACAGTGTGTTGGCAGTGAAAGCTCATCAGCTGTGTGTCCAACTGTTGAAAATATTGTTTATTTTCTTTCTAGTCACAGTTTAGAAATTCCAAATTGGAAGCATCACAATAGTTATTCAAGAGGTTGAAACAAATGTCTCTTTCAATTGACATACATGTGTTAAAAATGAAAAAAGATCTTAATGAATAGGCAGAAAAATGCTGAAATCTTTGAAGATCCTGGAAAAATACTGAAATGCCTGTCCTCCTTGCCCTTGCCTCTGCTTTCCAATACCTGCTGTGCTGCTAAAGGTAACAAGGGCAATGACAAAACATACTTCTGGTTTCATACATTTTGTCCAGCCATGCACAGCTTCACTCTCACCACCTCTAATATGCTGCCTCCCTCAACCAGCCAAACATGTTGTATATCCCACAATGACAGCAACCAGTTTGAGTGTGGATGGCTTTTCCACCGCCTGTAATGGGAAAATGTGTGCTGTCGGGATAGGTTATGGGATTGGGATGGACGTGAGCTCCTGTCGGGTTTGCTGAACGCTGCAGGATTCCATTACAGACTTGGCATCTCGCCACCACAGCCCATTTACTGGGAATCAGAGAATTTTTGTCAATCTTTACAGCAACCACTAGGCCATCAATGCCAGACACTTGAAAAAATGGTTCTCACATACCAATGCACATGCATATCTCCTGCAAACAGATGCCGTCTGTAACTTACAATATCAAATTCTCATTTCCATCTTGATAGAAACTCTCTTTGTGTTGCTTTTTCCCATTACAGAGAAGTGGAAATAGGAGAAGAAAAACATGCTGTGAATCATGAAAAATAAACTCTGAGGTGTCAAATGTGTGTCTATTCCAGTAAATTTTGTTTAAACGCAAGGCAAAAAAAGAACAATGTCTTATGTGACCAAGGTAAGCTGAGTGTGAACATTGTGTGACTCTTCTATGTCGTGGATAGCATTGTGTTTGTCAAGCAAGAGAGTGAGAAAGAGAAAGAGAGGGAAAGATGGAGAGGGGCTGCCCAGCCCAGCAGGACACTGCACCACAGAGTGAACTCTGATTCTGCTGTCAGTGGGAACATTCATCTCCATGCTGAGAGACTGATAGGAATGCCACACAGCATTCTGCATGCATTCAATACATTTCAATTCTGTGCAGTGCAAACATGGTGTGACACATCAAAACATCCACACCACATGCATTTGCCCCTGCCCCCCTGCCAAAAAATGAAATAAGAAAATCCACAATTTAACTTCAAAATAAATAAATGAATGGGAAAAAAAACAAACACACTGGATTTCAGGTGGGTTTTTGAAATGAATTTCAACAAACCCACTTGATAGAGTAATTGAATATTGAAAATCCATGCTGTACAGTTGCCCAAAGGCTCCTGTCCTAATCCTCACTATGACAGGAAATGTTTAATATCCCAGCACATTCTTGAATCCCTGTGAAGAGAGAGAGAATGCGACCGTGTACCCCGTGCCAGTATTAGAGAGAGCCATTAATGACAGAAAAAAAAAGACTGCATGTTCCTGGTGTTTTTCTGCAGGTTTGCAGTCAGAGCATTAGCAGTTAAAGCCCCTGTGCCACGATTAACAATCAAACACGCTGTGAGCCTCCATGTTATCCTCCGTCGCTCCAGCAGGAGAGAAAATCTCTTTTTTGTCACAAAATCCTTAATTCTTTCTTCTCTGAAGAAAGAGGGTAATACCAAGAATGTTTCCAATCTGCTTTGAGAAATATTTGAAGAAAAAAAACTCCCAATAAAACACGTGTGAACGACGGGGTAATTGTGGACAAATGCAGCATTGAAATTCATTTTCAACTCTTTACACACCATTTCAATCTTATTTTCTGCCTGTTAACCACATCTTGTTGGTGAGGGTGGGCAAGACTGGCCAGTATTGATGGGTAATTGTGTATAATTCACTCCATACACACGCTTTGCATCAATACAAATCATTTTTCATTCTGTGCTACTTAAAGCTCAACCCTTAGCATAGAGTCACATTTAAGTGCCCATTAATGGAGGTGTCACAAGAGGTTAGCACAAGAAATCCAGATATTTTCACAAAAGGAAAAAAACAAACCTGCTCATATAATATCTAACATTCACATAAATTTATGATATTGTGGACACCTCTGTCACCATAAAAAGCCTAATGCCTCTGTCACTCTGTAAATTGCACTCTATCAACTTCATACAGAAAAAGTGAGGAGGAGAAAATCACACATAGCATTGGAGTCTTCCAGCTGCAGACAATTACGTGAAGAAGATTATGAGTCTACATTTATAAGCTTTAGTTAATTATTTCGTCTGCATGTGTTCTCACTGTGCTGCGCAGGATTTAGATGTCCCAGGAAAGTCGAAAAACCTCTGTTTGGAGCAGCTTGAGTACAAGCGGTACTATCAAGATGAATTTTAATTTGTTGATGTTAATCCAATTGTTTTACAAATGTAGCAATTTAGAGTAGCTAAAATAAATCCAGGGCTTTGGAAGACGAATATAAAAGCCCCGACTGGCAGTTATTTTGCTGAACATGCTGTTTCTGAATTTTAATTTCACTCAAATAAAATTACATATTCTGAACAGTGAGAGAAGGAGGAGGGGCGGAGGAAGACTGTGGAATGAAAAATGTGACATCTACCTAAAATGGAACTTATAGTAGCAGATGTACAGAAGCGAAGCTTGTTGGACTGACCTGTGGGGAAAGCCCGTTGCCAACAGGGTTCATGTGGTTGCTGGATGCTGAAGGGCTCATGAAAGTATCAGAGTAGCTGGAGAAGCTGTGGCGATTGGATGAGAGACCATAAGCAGAGCTGCTGTCAGCACTTAGACCTCCCTGGTGCATGGAGGATGGAGGCAGGGGCTGGGGTCTGTGCAATGTACTGCTGCCCTCTGACAGCAAAAAATTACAAACAGTGCACAGGTTAGATAAGACTGAGGGAAATATGAATACAACTCTGCAAAGAAGAACAGACCAATGGAAATCCTCAAAATATAAGCTCAATAAGTTGTATTTTAAAAATCAATGTTCTTCTTCTGTACAAATCCTTTACTCAATTAGCAGATCTATAGACAGGAAAAGGACAGGAATGAATTGGTTTCTGTACCACAGTAACGATAACTACTTGCTACGCGGTTCTTACAAGCATCATCTGGTTCATCTTTAATTTTAATATTACAAACAGAAAATATGGATAGCATACCACAAATAAACACCACTAATATAATCAAAAAAGATTAAACATAGAGCACAAAGAGTAGTTATAAACCTTACCCTGTGATAAGGTAGTGCTGGGGTAGCCGGACTCTGGTAGCTGATACGTAGGTAAGGTTGGCATCCCTGTGGGAGGGAACCCTCCAGGAAGCAGGTGGTTGAAGGCTGCTAACTGATTGGCCCCGGCCTGCTTGCGCCACCGAGCTCGCCTGTTGCTGAACCACACCTATGGGAAAAATTAAAGTCTTATAAAAGCAATTCTTTGTATTTTCATCCCTTCTCTGCTCCAAATGCGTAACTTCTGCAGATTGTAATGCTCTAAAAGTCAATTTATGCCTAAGTCATGAGTATTTGCCTCCAACAGACACTCTGCTGAATGTGCTGCCACCTGTGATTAATCTGCCGGTTAGTGTGAGTGGTGGTTCTAGTGGAGAGTCTGCTTTCCCTGTGGGAGCTTCCACAGAGGCTCAGTGGTCCATCCCTACTGCTCTTAAGTGGCTGAAGCTGTGATCTGTGTAAACAGGCTGCCCTAAGCCCCCTTCAGAGAGAAGAAGTCATTTAAAGGTCAGAGGTAGGCCACAAGTCTCCACATAATACACCTCAAGTATGTTTGTTAACCTCTTAAGTTGCATTGAGAGTGGCCATCACTTCTCTCCACACAGAAACATTAGTTGGTTCTACTACTGTGCTATTCAAATGTGGCTATTTTTTAATACTTTAATGTCAGTTTAAATAAAGTGTTTTAACTTTAGAGTAAGACACAGGTCTATGGCTGCACATAGAAAAATCCTCACAAAATGCGCAGCACTAAAGCACAAACACACAATGTCAATTCTCTGAATGAAAGGGGGAAAATAGGTCTCTTTTGAAAAGCAAAGATTTACACATTTTAAAAAGGCTCCTGCTTCAACAAAACATGAATATAATCAGGCTCTTTTGAAAAGAGCCAGCAACCTGTTCCATTTAACCAAGACAAGGACTGGGCTTCACTGTGTGCTAAGGGTTGAAGGACATTGATCTATGCCTCGCACAGGCAATTCATCAGAGTTTAATACACTGTCAGTGCAGTTCATCTACTGTTGTGTTTCAAACGGTCCAGGCTATTGTGAGAGCACATGAAAGAGGGGGACAAAAGCCCCTCCATACGCCACGGAGAACAGTGGACACAAAGAGGGGGCGTCCCTTTTAAACAGGTCTTAAAGAGGGACACTTTCAAGGAGACTTACACAGCGACATGCACAGCTTTTTGGGGGCTGCCTCTTTTTCCTCACACAAACATACATATAAACTAGTATAGAGCTACAAGGGATCTCAGTCCAACCAAGATCTTAATTTGAATGTGGTTCTTTTCCCACACAGTCAATGCCTCTAAAGACCCAGTGATTTTTTTTTTCCGTGTATAGCTCAGTTTAGATGTGAGCACTAACAAGAAAGAAAATGAAATGCAACAGGCAATGACTGTGTCTGCAAACTCAATTATGCAACTAGAAAACCAACAGGAAATCTTTATCTCAAGCCTGATTCCATGTAAAGACCCTGTTTGAATCCCTTCAACATCTATTCCAAAACAAATGTTGTGTGTGGCTCCGGTGAAATTTCTGCTATTGGGATGTAGTGGAGCGTGGTTCGAGGTCTGAACTAAGCTCCTACTGGGCCAGACAAACAGCTGCCCGGGTACGGGGGGCACACCCCTGCCTTCCACACACTCCCCATTACCCCACCCCGCAGTGCCACTTCACCTCCGACCTCATCCTCTCACCCCACCCTTCTTTTATGTTCACTTTAACTTCCTTCCCCTTTGTCATCCAAGCTTAGAAAGGAGGTGTTTCATCATGGCAGACACAAGACACATAAGTGCTGGAGTTACTTTTTTGCCTTTCACCATTTTCCTTTTTTTAAACTCCATGTTGCTTTGTCATTATTTTTCCCTGCAATCTCTCAGTCATAACTTTAGGATTATTGTTTAAAGTACAATGCAGTGTTATAAGTACAATTGTTTTTTTTACAAACATATGTTTTAACAGTGTAAAAATAAACCAGTATTTCTTACCACTAACTGCTGTATATTGCACAATCTTGCTAATAAAATCAATCAAACACAAAGATTGTTTTGTATTTACATCTTTGCAGAATGTAATTTTGTTTTTGAAGTGTCCTGTTAGATGAAAGATCATAAAGAAATATGTTACAGATGCTTCTTTCAACCAGTAATCAGTCGATTTCCATTCTGACCATCCCTTTGGTTGAGATAAGGGAAAGATCATAGTGTTCGTTAAATGTAAAATTAAATATATTGTGCTATTACGCCCAAACTGCAATCTTTCTCAAGCCTGGCCATGGGCTGTGTGTTATAAAATGGAACCATAAAAAGCACCTGCTATGAGATACTTGGCAAATGTAAAAGGCTTTCATTGGTAATTTGTCATTTGACTGATCTGGAAACATGCACTGGGGCGACTGTGGTGCAGGAGGTAGCGCGGTCATCCACCAACCCCCCACTTACTGGTTCAAGCCCTGGCTCCTCAGTCACTTGTCGAAGTGTCCTTGAGCAAGACACTGAACCCCAACTTAGTTGCTCCTGGTGAGCGTTGGCCAGCCGCAGAGCAGCCCCCCATTGGCGAGTGTGTGATTGTGTGTGCAAATGGGTGAATGACAAGCCGTGTAAAGCGCTATATAAGTGCAGACGATTAATAATGTTTTTTTTATTATGTTGAAATCTAATACAGTATTTTTTTGTCTTGTTAAATGTATCACTTTTTTAAATAAAATTTTTAGGACTCATGGATGTCTGATCCAGTCCTTTCAGTTGTCAGAAAAACTCATAACATATAAAGGCAATTTTCATTATTTGTGGGAATTGGCAATATAATCTAATCTTAGAATCTAAAGAGGTTTGCTGCAACAGAAAACATGCTAAACATAAAATGCTGAGTCTACAACTTTTCAACAGATACTGGGGGCAGTGCACCCACTTTAACATAGGTAAGGCACTTTAACAAGAGATGGGTAAGTGCAACAATTGGCTAGCAAGTGTCACAAACTGAGTGAGTTTCTCTAACAATCAGACTCTCGTTTATCGCCTGGGATAAACGTGCACAAGGGCCCATACACTATCACACACATGCATACATTACATACATACACACACATCTGCTCTCACACAGACTAACACAGCCTGAAGCTGAGGATTTGAGGCTGTGCTCTGGAAGCTGATCACAAAGTCACCTTGGACCACGGATTCTCCCCAATCCGGTTTAATTCTCTGCAGTACAGAGAGCTGCAGCACTCCTCCATATCTCTATCTACCTACAACTGTGCAGCTGAATTCACGTGGCTCACTTCTCTTTTGTTTTCATGGACTAAAAGGTTTCCCTGCATCTAGTGTGCTTGGATAAGTCTGCACTGCATTTCTGGATCAATGAGGAAAAACTTTTGGGTACGATGTGGCATAGAAGAGCAGTAACCCATCTTATAGAAGTGCGCTCAGCCATGATAATGAAACAAAAGAGGAAGGTTTGAAGGTTGTTCTATAGCAAAAGAGGAGGAGGTTCTAGACATGAACTTCCAACCAGCAAAAGATACCAAACCTGCAACCATAACACTTAGTAACACATTTTTAGCCTCCATTCAAGTTTGCCTTCATTGGCTTTACTTTCCATTCACTGTCAATCAAAATCGATTCCTATTGATATGGAGGTATTTTGCAGTTATCACTGATCTTAAATATTACATATTCCAAACATTGTAAATGCGTGACACTGTGGTGCAGTAAAAAGCTCCTTGTGTTGTTTCTCTTAAATAGGATCACTCGTATTTCTGAATTCCCCGTTCAGACAATCCACCATGAATTATTTTGTCAAAGACAAGTACTGAATATGTGACGCCTTTCAGGAGCCAATTTGCAACATTCGGTAGATGAATACCAAGAGCTGAGATAATGACAAAACAAAATGTGCTGCTGACTTCATATCCACAAAAACACAGAGGGGTGATGCAACCAGCCTCAACATACAAATCCTCTTCTGTCTCATACCACGCAATACCCTCACACCTCCTCCTCGTCTCTCCTTCCCCTCTTCTTTTCCTTCTCTCTCTGATTCCCTCCCTACTTGCCTTCTAGACTGGCACTATGCTAATTAAAGTAGCTAGGAGTGTGAATTTGAGAGGAGAGTGGGATTAGCTTGATAAGTATCAGGAGTACAGAAGCACTGTACCAAAGTCATTTAAATTCTAATAATAAAAAACTGTTGGAACATTAACACTGATGCATTGCAACAAATTTTCCCCTACAATCTACATAAATCCTATTTATTCCTTTATGAAACATAAACCCACACTGGCGGGTATACCGTTGCCAGTTGGGTTTGGTTTCCACCAGTCAGCTCCATTGTAATTTTGTCTTTAGCCATTGGTTCTCAAGTGATATTATTACAATCAGTAAACTGTGTATTACCTCTTGTCCGTATTGGATTATATTTCCCTAGCTGTTGAAAACATTTAAAAGCATCAGTATGAGACTGATTCTGCCTGTCACATTAAGCTCAGTTCAGTCTGTATGTAGGTCTTTTTCCTGTGCTCATTCCATGCATCATCCCGGCCGACACAAGCCACAGATAGAGAGAAACTTTTTACCAAATTGATTTGCACGCTTTGTAAAAAAGCAATGCTTATACCTTATTAGACTCCACTAACTATAATAGCTACATGCAGAATGTTTATTGGTAATGAAAGAGGATCTATGTGGCAGATTTGGTAAAATGAGCTGGCGGCAGCATGCTGAGATGATGAGTCTTAGCCGAGACTCAGGAGTCAGTCACTTAAAAACTTCAGTCTAAATAGAGTAGAATGTAATTTGCTTCATCTGTGAGTGCTGATTTACAGCAGCCTGCAGCCTATTGTCCGCTCTTCCCCTCCTCAGTGCTACCCCCACCTGATCCACTCCTCAGAGGGAACAGATACAAACGATGCTCTCTTTTCTAATAGCTCATGGAATGGCTTTGCCGCCTACTCCTGTTAAAACTGAGGGGTTATCAGATGGAAAGTGGCAGCAAGCTCTGCCTGAGTGGAGCGTATACTGAAGGTAGACTTAGCAGTATCCCCTCCCACTGAGACAGTCTGGAACTAATTGCTGAGAGATATGGATCATATCCCACAATTTGTCAGTTGGGGTGATAAAACCATTGCGAGGCTCATGGTGGTGAAGGAGAGCTGGTAGCTCTGCTGAAAAGGGCAGCGGGGCTGATAAAGATGGATGGTGAAAGGGTCTTAAAATGGCAGACAAGGGCAGACACAAGGGAGTTAGCTCTGTTTATGAGTTTAGGTTGTGAGTCAGCGCTAAGCCAAACACTCATCACTTCCACAAGATCTAGCAGTTTAATTTACAACATAGCTTTGGGCTGTCGCCTTGCTTCAGTCATTGCAGCAAGATTTGCACTACACAAGTACAGTTTACCTTTACACTCAAACTAAAAAAAAAAAGTTCTCCACAAAGCCATGTTTAATGACAAATGAAAAACTGCAACCATGGCTACAGATTCAACTTAAAATATGGTTTCTGAGACACCCCCACCCCCACCCCCACCCCCGCACCCTCCGCCTGGACTCTTTCGCAGTTGTTCTCTGAACTACATCTGGAAGATGCGTCATTGCAGCTGTGCTGGTGAAGCTTTGCTCTCAGGCCAAAGGGTCTCCTCTCTTGCCCTGTGATGGGTCATTTGGACACCTATGTAAAAGCCCAGCTGGTGGACATTTTTAGAAAATTTTAATACAAACAAGGCATACATAAATTAAAAATAAAATTCTTCTTATTTTATCTAAACCATCATTATAAGGGTTAAATACTTAAATCTTTATGTGACATTTACAGTGCTCATTCAAAATGTATTTAAGAACATTAAAACATGGATTTGGGGAAATTGTTTGAAAAAACAGATTCCTAAAAATGTTATCTACCTGCAAAAATGCATGTCTAACTGCAGCACAACTCTGAGCAACATTTACTTTGGCTGCCAGAGCCTCTTTCTGTGTAACTTTCATAGAAAATTAAGTTTGAGTTGATCTTTAGAGACTTTCAAGGTGTTTTACAATTTAATTATGAGGAAAACAGCATTAACAAATTATAGCCATGACTCAAATTCCTTAGGTTTCACATGACATCTTTTAACCCTATTATCTAACAGCAGAGGCAGCAGTCACTTTCTTTTCTTTCTATTCTTGCTTTTATATTTAAATATTTTTGTCAGTCTCCCTAAATTCACAAATGCAAATACATGCATTTCGTATTTTCCTCTGTAGCCCTTTAACCATAAAAAATTCTAAGCAAATTTGGTAGCAATTGTGTGTCTAAATTAAACCACATTAGAATTGTTATAACAAAATGTACAAAATGTAAATGAGAATTTTCTTTTTAATTAATATTATCATAATGTAAAGTAGATTTTTCTGTAAGATTCAAGAGTTCTATTTAAGTATTCAGATCCTCCACTTAAACACACAGAAACCGATTATATTATCTTATAACAACCGTGAGATATATTTCTCCTCCCTTGAGTAAGGCATTAAACACATAGACATATACTGTAGGACATCCTTGCATGTTGGGGGGTTTCAAGATGGACAAAGACATGTGTGGAATCAGTTACCCTAACTGCATGTTTGTACTGTGATGAACAGTTAGCATGCGGTGAGGAGTTTGGGGGGGTTCAGAGGGAGTGTGAATGACTGTGGTAAGAGGAGAGGGGTGCCCCAGACCTCTTTTTTTTTACTAGTGGCTGATTGATTAATGTTGTTGTCGGGGCAGAGGGTCTCTGGAGAGGATGAGGAAGGCTGTGTGATATGTGGAGGGTTTACAAGCAGCGGCGATCTTGAAAGTGTTGGGATGAGATCCTGGCCAAAGGCCGAAATGAGAAATCCATCAGGAATGCATTGCCTTTCTCTCCCTCTCTTCCCCTCCCCCCCTTCTCGCAGTCTTTGGAAGAACAGCTGCTGCTATAACTCTACTGTACATATCATCCTTCAGTCTTACATACACCAACAGCACCAAGGCTGTCAGACGAGTTCCAGGGTCTGAGGTGTGAAGATAGCGAGGATCCCTGTCAAACGTTCAAACACGAAGACTGAAAACAAGCAAAGTCCCTTACATGCATCATGCAATACAGTAAATATGGCCAAGACTTCTTGCCAGTTTAATACTTAATTTCAGTGTTTAAAAGAAGAGCACTATTATTATTTTCGCACTTTAAATATGCAAGTTTGAGGTGATATGCCTTTTGGGGGAGTGTTTGAGGCGACTGTGGGACATGCTGTTCAGGTAACACGGAAACCTGGCTGGAAAAATAGCAGCTTAAAGTTTTCCCTCAGTGACACTTAGGACTGAGCTACTACAGCACATTGAATCCGACAGGTGGAAAACCAACAACACATCTTTAAAGCATCACTGCACCCAAAAACTAAGTATTACTAAACCTTTCACTTAACTAGCGATGTCTTGCAGATAACCATGGTCAGCTTAGAGAAATTTACCTGAGATTACTGCCTTCCCACTAAAAGAGTGGAGGTAAATGTAATTTTGTTTGGGGTGTTCCAGTTACTCTAAAGAATCACCATACTGTAGATATCACTATAAACAGTTTTGTTGAAGGCACTTTCTCCCAAATAAACAGTCTCAATAAAAAACGCTGACAATGCTTTCTGGGAGTTATCCAGAATTATCCATCTTATTGTCCTTAATATTTATTAGGCACTGATTTTGTCAAAACATGGACGAAGCAAACAAAAGCTTTCTGCATTTAAATGTGCCACCAAGTGAGAACACATATTCAAGCATGCGTACTACAGATCAAAGTTTGTATCAATTCTGTAGGTCCTACCTGTACTCTCGCCTCTGTGAGTTTTGTCCTCTGAGCCAGTTCCTCTCTGGTGTATATGTCTGGGTAATGTGTTCTTTCAAAAGCCTTCTCCAGCTCTTCCAGCTGCTCAGCAGTGAAGGTGGTGCGACTGCGCCTCTGCTTCCTCTTCAGGGGCAAGTCAGGCTCCGAATCTACATCTGAACCATCATCTGTGCGATTACCTGAGGTGAGAAGAAAGAGACAGTGTGTGTGATCATAGAAGGAAAACAAGTCAAGGAATCTTTTGTGAGAGTTAACCTAGGGGTGTTCAAAATAGCTTTAAATACGAGCGGAAACTGAACATGAAGTAGCTCTTAATGTCATAATGTGCATTTTTAAGGATGATGTGCAACATAAATCATTCAAATGACAGCTACTCCTCTTTTAATATACATCTGGAAGAATATTATCTTAATCTGTGGATATTTATTTTAATATAGAAGAGGCCTTGATACACAATTCTGCCTCTGAGAGAGGCCCAGAGGCAGTGAAAACAGAGGGTTGAGGGGGAGCGGGGCTGCTGGTGGGTAGAGGGGTTAATCTGCACAGGCCACCTTGCTGCTCCTCACCCTGCTTTTCTCTCTCATTGGCCCAGGGCACACTGCTCATACACAACGCAGCCAAAGTGTACAAAATAGAACACAATATCACACCAAAACCATTTAGTGCCATGTGTTTCCATCTGCTGTCATTAAATGAATTAGAACATATTTTACATTACTTTTTAGGCATTCAACTAAGCTGAATTTTTGCTCGAGGAATATAGATACAGCACAAAGCTGTACAATCCAGGCCGACAGGGAAATGTTTGACAGCAAATACGCATTACCATTGCACATTACCATTATAACTGAATTTAGAAAATTGCATCATTTTCACCTCCTCTGCATGTCTATTCAAACTACATGGCCCTTTTCATTTCATGTCATAAAATTCATATTTTCATAATTTCCTCATTGAGACATTGACAAGGCGGCGTGATGTGCCAGTGTTGCTCCAGGCCTATTTGGATTGCATCATGCACAGTCCAGAAAGTGTGGGAGACAGAAAATAAAGAGAGATATTGAAAAAGAGGGTGTATGAAGAGATTGCTGCTTCTGACAGAGGCCCTTTGCTATTCAACTCAAATGAGAACTATAATGCCCACCTGAATGTCTCACCTGACTGAGTTCCTGTTGTCTAATTCATTATTTTGTAGTACAGGACTCTGTTTATAGTGCACTCTAGTCAAATCATTCAATACAATTGGACAAAAGAATACTAAAACCTAGTTTCCAAATAACAACTGTGAGAACAAAAGAGCAACAGAGCTGGCGGAGTCTCAAGGCCAGCTCCAGAGTTTAATTAAACAAGGAATTATGGGATTATATGGAGACTATCATTACAGGCCACTCCACGAGTCTTCTCTGAACATTTTTTGTCCCCCTGAGCTCGTGCTCAATGATTCTCTGCGGATTACATGTGGCTGCAGGACATGAGGCCGCATTCATTAAATCAATTCTTCAGTCTTATCCTTTTTAATAAAGATTGATTCTTGAAGCACAGGCTCACTCTGCTGCAGAACACCCTTGAACATACAAAGTTGAATATGTACATACACTACATATCCCTTTGTTGGTTTTCATGAGGATGCGTATATCCATTTGCCCAGTAACTTGCCATGACGACACTTGAGACCAGCCAAGTAGTGTGTAGATCACTTTCCAAAGTCACCTCTGTGTTCTAATAGGAGACATGGGGGACAGAGTAGACTCATACTCAAGGGGATCTGAGAAAGACACCAAAGTCTTCTCCTCCTCAAATTATTTTCTTTTTCTCCCCTGTGTTTGAGGTGCTTTCACAGACTTTGTTCTAGGAGGAAACCATCACATTTAGCATGATATCAGACTAATGACTGATAAACCTAGACAGACAATGTCTTGTACTGCTGCTCTCCATTAAGCCCTACAGAGACAATACATCTGTTCTTCTACATAAATCAGAAGCACAAGGTCAACAGCCCTGACTGTAATGAGTAAGGCAAAATGGAAAATGGCACATGCTGCATGAGGCCAGTTGGGATTGAGGTTGGACGTAGAACTACTCTATACTGTTTTAAGCTTTGGTGAACAGAAGACAGAAAACATCTGAAAGCAGATGGATTTAAAACAAAGCTACTGATTTCTGGTTAACACAAAGCAGTATTAAAAAAATAATAATAGTTCATCCCAAGAGAGACTCTTTGGCAGCTGTTCTTAATATGTCAGTACGAGATGGTAAAATGACAGAAAACAATCATATTTCAGTCCAGTTTCTTTACAAAAGCATATTAAAATCTAAAAGTTATGTCTCTTTTTACCACAGTGCGCCAGCGTTAACAATCAAAGACAATATATGACTGAGAAAATAAAACCCCTACAGGGCTGTCAAGGTCAATTCCTTAATGGTCTGCCTGGCACAAAAAGGTACACTCTGATTAGACCTTTGTACAATACGACTGATGTAATTTCCATTCAAAGGTTCATGAGATATTTATAAATCACTCATCCCTTGTCTCATTACTTATTGTCCAATTAGACTTTAATTATGTGCCATCCAGTGGGCATGATTACTGCAGCATATTCTCCTCCAGGCCCTCGGAGGTTTTGCTCTGATATTGATTTAAAACTGCACCTATTAGAAAAAGGAATTAATCAGGTTTATGTATTGTTTTGTCTAGATAGATGCTTGACTGAGATGTCAAATAATGCTGAATATTGTAAAAGAAAAAAATTACCTTAACCTAAATTATAATTGACTTCATAGGTTTAAACAAAGGAGGAAAAGGATCAATCAGTTAACTTGAGTTCAACTGTTCAACACATAGTTTATAATTAAAAACAGGACGGTCACCTTTAATAGGGCTGATGCTAGTCCTTAGATAAGAAATGTCTATCTCTCAGCTTGCAATGTCTAAGATAAGATATAATTCTTCTTGTGTGCAACTATTAGTTTTTATTGTGAACAGCATAATGTCATGTTTTGTTGTTTAATTTGTCACTTTTGTGAATGTGATCGCAACACATCCTCAAATCAACTGATAAATTGCTATTGTATCTCTTCATCTTCATACTGAAAATTGAATACTGTTCCAAGAGCTATTTCTTGACTCGAAACACACAGAGGAATTGTCATGTTAATGTTCTGATTTGGGCCATTGTTGGAAAACCTGTTTCTTATTACAAGAAATATTGATATTCAACACATCACAGCAAGTAGGTTTGCAGCAACAAACATATCAACAAAAAAAATTAATGACTGTAGGTGACTCTGTACTAAAGATTAACAACAATAAATCATGGAGAACTAACACTTTCTTACAGTCTGATATAATTTTATTTCAGTCAATGCTCTGATTTTGACCAAACCCTGTAGATAAAGCAGAGTCCTTGTTCATGAAGGACTAGTGACTTCAGTTAATAGTTTTATGCTGTGAGGACTGAGTTCTCTCCTGATGCTCCATTGCTGACCTCACAAAGAGACTCCTCAGATTATAAGCATATGGGATCCTCATCATCTTGTTCCCTTGAACCCCCTCCCCACCTCCAACCCTCCTTTTCTTCTCTCTCCAACCCTTGGACTCCTCCAGTCCTCCACCTTTACCCCAAGACACTGAGGTAATGCCAATTAAACAGGCAGCTGTCCGCTCAATACCGGCAATTAACCACAATTACTCTGATTTTTAAGGCTACAGATTTACGATACTAAACAACATCAATAAACTTTATGGTTGTTGAAGACACATAAAACGGAAGCAATGTGTACACTTCCAACTTTACCAAAAGCTGAACAGAGCAAAACATATTTAAATTACAAATGGCATAACACAAAATGCAACATGTTGCAACAATGTTTTGCAAAAGATAAAATGCAAATGCAATTATTATCAGTTTGCCCAAAAAACTGCAATATTTCCTGCAAAACAAAAGCTTCACTATTAGAACATCATGCTTTTGCACCAATGCATGTGTCAGGTGTTTTTATGACTCACCTGTGAACCATATTAGTTTTAAGTAAAGCAGTGCTCAGCCTAGTCAGACTGTCTCTGATATCATAACCCATGGCCTCAATATCAGCCATACCTTTGCAAACTATCCAAGACAGAGGGACAAAAACAGACAGGGCTTTGGCAGTGCAGCATTAGCTCATAATGGCTCATTTTGAAAAGCATATTAGTTCCAGCATAATTACAATCAGGCCTCACGCTCTGTGTTTTGCAGGCATTCACAGGACCAGCCTCTGAGCACCGAGTCACACCAGTTGACTGTGACTGACAGCAGATTTAGTTAAAAATGGTGTTTTTTTCCTCCCTCTTTTTTCCCACAGGACAGAAATAACACCGCATCTTTTCTCCCTATTTATGTTGACTTGTTTATTTTGTGCCTACCTTTTGTCGTAGTTGATACTGCAATTATACTTTTTGTCAGTCAGAGGGGGTGAATATCAAAAGACCTAATTATGCAAACAGGCCTGTGATAAGAGGCATCTGCCTGAGATGGGATCTGCTATCTCTGACATGCATCTGTCTCTGTTTTTGCTGCTCCAGGCCTGCATATAAACAGCCCTGCCTGTCCCCAGGACTGCATGCGATTCAACCACCAACACTGGATGGAGGGATGTTTAGGGGGTGGGGGGACTCATGCTGCAACATCAAATAACTAACAACTTCCCAATTTGCATTTTTCTGAGAATGGTGCGGCATCTCATCTTAATGCACTTGCCTGTTCATCCCAAAGGCTGCCAAGTTAAAGGAGCCATGTGATTCAAGGCATTTACCAAAGGATGTATCTGAGATAGGAACCTTGTGCGAATACAAGATAGATGACAACGATAAGCAGAGTGTTTTAAAGACAAAGTCTCTGTGAATAATCTTTTCCTGTAGTTATCTCTCTGTTATTGATAAACAAAAACAAAACTAAAAGTGAGCATAGCCTTAGCATCTATGAAATTTGTTCACATATATTATATTGAAATATTCAAATCAACACACTAAATAATTTGTAAAAAGTCTGTATAGTTGGTGAGAACAAATTAACTGTTTACCCAGTTTGGTAACATGCCAATATTCATCATCAATTTCCTCTGGTTGTCAGTGACCTTCTCTAGACTGTAATGTGACATTTAGCTGAAATTGAATCTGGATGAGATGTGTAACTATACATAAGGATATTAAACCCCACCTATCTATAATAAAATCCTTCTCTGCTCACATTTAAGGACAGATGCCATTAGATTTAGCTTTTTCTCTTGCCTAACATGTCAATTGCTGGTTTACAGCAGGTGGCTGGAGGCCAAGGGCACTTGGCTCAAAATGTATCCATAAGGAAAGAACGAAATAAATGGGATGTGAAAGTCCAAAATGTGTTCATTTTGTTCATCAATAACAACAGAAAAACAATCTTTTCAACATATTCAATAACAATCTGATGGAACTAGAAAATGCCGCCTTGCCGTTGCTTCCAATAACACAACTCTCACTTCCACTGTCTGAGTTTAAGGCTCTTTTACATCAACATGCACAGGAAAATTCCAATACTTTTCTTCTCTTCTCTCTAGGACAGAATCACATTCTTTAGAAAAGGAGTAGGGGGCTTGAAATAGAGGGAAAAAAGGCAAGGGAGAAAGAAAGATGGGAGGCTATATAATCTTTGGCTCTCACAAAAAACAATTAGCCCCCTTTTCTCTGTTTGAGGTGGGGAGAAAGTGTGTGTGTGTGTGTGTGTGTGTTGGGGGGGGGGGGGGGGGGGGGGGCACACAAGAGAAAGCAGAAGATACAGAGAGGGAGAAGCAGCAAGAACGATGCTCTTTTATGGCTCTTGTCATATGGATGAAGGCGCAGCGCGTCCATGAGAGTGCACGCTCACCTTCAACAACAGGGCGTCCACTGGGCCTCCCAGCCTTTTCAGCCCAGAGAGACGAGCTCCTCAGGGGGCCATTAGAGCATGAATAGGGGCCTGACAGCCCTGTGCAGCTCTGCAGGGCATCCATAAACGCTGACATATTGACTCCCCATGCCATTGCACTGCCTAAGTGTGAAAGCGTGAAGGGCTCGAAGGGTGGGATTCTTTTTCTTTAATATACTACTGACTAAAACTAGGATATTGACAATATGACTGTTTGCTTTTGACCCCAAGGTTTCTAAATGAGGCAACTGTTGTTCTCCATAGTATTGTTTAAGTTTGTCATTTTTTAAATACAAATTCTAGTTGCAAAAGGCTTCTTCCAATATTCATGGAAAAATGCACTTAAAATGGTAATATTAATAAAACAATGTAAAACCCTACATTTTACAGCCTTATATGAATTTACTCGCTAAATCATCACATGCTTTTCTGCTGTGGCAGTTTTTTTTCAACAAACCCAGATTACACTGGCTCCATAAGAGCTACACAGACAGGAGGATACAAAATGTTAACCTTGTTAAGAGGACTGGTGCCACTTCTCACTTCCACACTAAGTCTAGGTTTTACCACGTTTCTTCTTCTTCTGTTAAGCAGACTGTCATCACGAGATCTAAAGCTTTGGATAACTGAGGTCATAGCGAAAATAATGAAATTAACAGAGAGCACAAGAAAGTAAAAAGGAGCCCATGGGGGTCTCTGCCAAATGGCACTGGAGCCAGAGCCTTGGTCCCCCAGCAAAAAGCTCCAAAAACCTACGCAGGAAATCAAACAGTAACGTCTCAGGGCTGTGAGCCGAGGTCTCCTGGAGGAACAAATCATTTTCTCAACAAAGCCAAAGAGAGATTACTGGACACAGTATAGGAATGCACAGCGGACATTTTTATGTGCCCAAGGGAAGTTTCCTAATTTTCTGGACAAGGATGGGCAGCAAATATTGTGGAAAAGTTTGACACTAAGGGAAAGAAGAGTTGTGCAGTATAATAAAAAAAAAAAGACTGGATGGATGAAAGCTAAAAAAATAAGAAAAGGTTAAAAAGGTTTGTATCTATAAAAAAAAAAACCAACATATTCAATAGACTATAGTTTTAGCTTTTTGGGTGAGGATTTATGTCTGAAGATGACATATTCTTGTATATTTTAACATTTAATCATCCGTGTAAGGGGAAAAAATAAAACCAATATAGTTTGTTTTGAAATCTGTTGTCTTCATTTTTCCTGTATTAAAAAAATACAGTCATGCGACACTGTACTATAGTCTGCTGACATTTATTCGATTTTAAATAAACAAAAATTTAGAAATACTTTCCTGTAAAGCGTTTTTTATCTAGATGCAGTAAAGCATTACAGTGCTTGGCAATTTCTGAGATCTCTCCATATGGAGGAGTTGTAATATGGCATAGTAGAAAAGCTTTTTATACTGAGACTACATATTCCCCAAGGAGAGAATGACTGAGGATACAGAAATAAGCCCATTAGTTGAAAATAGGGGACAACATTTGGAGTTGTTATTTTGTCGGCTAGGACAGGAGCTCCACCCCACTGTTTGGACAACTGCTTTCACATTTTAACTTGGTGGGGGAAAAAAAACACATTTCTGATTTGCAACACTTAGGGAACATGTTTATTGTCTTTGTGGTTATGAAAAAAACATGCGCAATTAAAACAAATGAATATTTCAGTGTTGGAGCAGATCAAGAGCATAAAATGTGAAATGTTCTGGCCCTAAGTAGCATAGGCTAATGGCAATTTTTAAACTAGCAGACCATGGTCAATGTTTCTCATTCATCACTGAGGGAGACGGGTGCACTGTGCTAAACGTAATTACTGTTGCACATTATGTGGGCTATTCCTGTATTGTAATAAAATTAGCCAGAAATGCTTTTTGTCTTTTCTAATGCAGCTCCATGGTAACCATTGGATGGTCATAATGCAACACACTGTCCCGATCTGTGCCAGCTGTCAGAGTTTGACAACCCTAGCTGGCAAGGCAAATTGGAGGAAACTAAATTTCTTTCAATAAATTATGTGGCTCTGACCCGCTCATCCATTGCACAATTTAACATGGACATAAGAAAGCTTGCGATATCCTGATACACTGTATATTCGTTTTTGTGGTCCTTCAGGTTTATTGTTTGGCAGAATAAAAATGGCTTAATCACCAAGAAAAAAATGTTTTTCTGCCAAAGGACCATATATTATCACACTGTCCATCTTGAATTTTTCCATAGATCGTCTCAGACAAGCAAAGAATTCAATTTAACAGCGCAGGATATTCTATATTCCTCAAACCACAAAGAAAATATATAATAAGAAGATAATGGAAATACTGTGCACACACCATTCAGTTTGAATGGTTGCACACACAGACCTTTGTCATGGCAGGAATTCAAAATATTTTCAATTAATAAATCAATCAATCAATCAGCCTCACAGTTATTGTATTGTAGCATATAGTTGGTCACTTGTGAATGCAGACAGTAAAACTGTTTTTCATAAGAAAAATATTGTTTAATCAAAGAGGCAACTGCATGCCAAGACTTTTCTCCTGTCTATGTCCAGCAAAAATACTACTAAGTATTACTGGTGGCCAGCGACAACATCTATTCCCTTACTAGGCAATATGGCTACGATTTATGAAATTACATGGTTAATTAAATTTTGCTTAGAGTTGAAATTACCCTGTAAACTGTCCGTCCCCTTTGGCAAGGGAACCAGTTGAAGAAAATGAAGACATAACACGAAAATTCACTTACAGTCATTGTGAACTAAACAGTTTGATCAGTCTTTGTCTGGGGTTTGTTTTCTATGTGATGCGATGCCCTGATTCCATCAATAGTTACAACTATTGGAGTGGTTGCTGACATTGTTACTGGTGCTTTCTAGCAACAGAGCTTTTTTCAGTAGAGGTCTCAAGGCCAGCTATTTACACTTATTTATTGCAGGTGAGGGCAGCTTCTTTAACGACACAAAAAAACAATTCTAATATTATTGGACTTTTACCGGGTTTTTTCTGTTGGTGCATTTGTTTTATACAGGCCAGGATAATAATGTGGACATATCAAAATAATTAAATGAGATTTCTGTCCAATAACAAATACGATATGTTCTCCATTAAAAGCTTTCAAAAAAGAAAACTTCTCACTTCGTCTCACCTTGGCCAGGAATCAGCGGTGAGAGATAAATAAATGGTCCTCATTGGCCCTCTTGTCAAGACCCATACCCACTCAAGAGCAGCAACAGTTCACATGTCAAGTCATTCTCTTCCTATTTCCTCTGCTTTCTTTGCTAAGACACTCCTGACTAATGAAGTAGAGGGAATGCAATCCCACAGGGCAAAGCAGAGCTCTGTCATCCCTGAGTGTAGTTTTCCCTCTGGACATTCCAGTCGTTGTCCAGCATTGAAGGTAATACTCACCAATCAAGATTCATTACAGCACCAACTCTCTGAATGAACTGCCCACCGCAAGCACAAATACACAATTGCCCGGGAAGAAATTGGCCTCCCAGGGACCCCCTCCAAACTAAATTGGATTGCCAATACAACCCACAGACATTTGAGAAGTAGCGAAAAACAATGGAGCAGAAAATAAATACTCCAAAGCCACAATGATGACTCCACTTGGTAAACTAACACAGTATTGATTGTCTTTTTTGTGTTTGTTTGTTTAGAAAAGCCTCATCCCTGCTAATAGCTGTCTGAGAGTGTAATCTCTCCCTTGTCCTCCCCCTCCTATCCTCTCCTCCTCATTCCCTATTATGTGGCTCCTTTCAGTTTGCCTGAAATAGTTTAGGTTCAGTGTCGCACTGGGGTACGGGGCATGGGACTGGGGACCAATTGTTTGCTAATGTTGACACCTGCCAGAGCAGGCTTGGTCTATTTGGGGCCCGCCAAGCTGCAAACTGGATGCTCCCCCTTTTTAGCGAGATTAAGTGTGGGTTGCTGGGGTCACAAATCACTGGACTCCCTCTGATGTTCTGAGGCACAGAGCCAGAGACTGAGAGGACTAAAAGAGAAAGCTGCGAGGGAGGGACAGAGGAAGAGATAAAGAGTGACAGTCTATTGTTTACTGAAAAGGAGGAGAATAATGTATCTTCTTGAGTGTGCCTAACCAATGTGCTCCATTCAAAAAAAAATACAATTAAAAAAAAAATATATATATATATATATACAGTGAATCCATATCGGTAAAGCATACAGCAGTTTTCTGCCTTACTTAGGGTGCATTAAGGATCACGGAAATAAAATGCCTTTTGGTTTGAAATTCAGCATTAACAGGAAACGCCAATTGTCACAATGTGCTCTTGGTCTACTCATAACAGTTTGTGCAATGTATACACTGAATATGTTAGTATTAGTAGTACGAAAAAAATATGATGCATCACAATAATCCATCTGCTTTTATGACGATTCAAAATTACAAATTTTCATTAAGAAATAAATGTGAAAATATAGCAAACTCTACATTATAATTCTTTAGAGAACTAAAGCTAACCATAATCTTTTAAGATTTTTAAACACACATATAAAGCGCAAGGAAAATTCAGGATGGCCATGACAGACAGTGCCCAACTCCTCCCCACTTCCTTTGCAGATGTACATTAATGCAAAAAGGCAGAGATTTGAGCTCCAGCAGAAGCACCCTCTCTTCCCTTACTGCTGCTGTCCAGCCTGATCGTGTCAGTTTGAAGGCCCCTATTCAAAAGTATTCATGCATCTGCCTTTGAGGCACAATAGCAGCTAGTTTATAAACTGTCTGCCCAGGCACCCAAAGGCTTTAGTTCTTATTGTTTTCAGACCCTTAATAAACTTTTTGGAGGAGTTCATCAACTTGCATGAATAGTCTATGCAGCAAGTCTCAAGACAGAAAATAACAGAAGGGCCTTTTTTCTTCCTTCTTCTTTCTCTCTTCCTTTTCTAGTGGCTGTTCATCTAACAATAGTAAGAGTAGGCTGTCAGACATCACAGGGGCTTTTTGCATCAATACGAGAAAAAAGTATTCAATAAAGAAGAATGCGGCCTCCTACAATGGGAATTGAACACAATTGTGTTTTCACATTTGCGCAAAAGGTATAGGTTTACAACAGTGAGTTATAAAATTGTTTACAAAATCAAAATCGAAATTCGTATACACTATAAATGTGTGTAAAGCCAGAATGTATTTTAAAGCATTGGTGCCCTAATTACAGTAAAAGACTTTCATATTTAGCAGTAACTGTATAATAAAAATGTTTGGACTCAAAATTAAACGAAAAATTAAAATTTCCAGATTAAAATACAGTGGGAGGTAAAAAAAATGTATTTAATTATAATGAAAATAATAGTTTTCTCATCTTTCAAAAACTGTTTGACACCTGTTAAACAGGCAGCACCAAACTGATGGGCTGCAATAAAATATAATTTTGGCTTTAAGACATAATTCCACCGTTATACCTGTAAACTCTGTGGAAAGAAATTTGCCAAACTTAAAAGTCTTTAATAAATGTCTGCCCTAATTAATTTTAGACCTAATTAAAACAAGGCTACAGTCCATGCATGCTGGCCTGTTTAGCTCGCTGGATGGCCATAATTGGAGTAATAGCAGAAAAAAACCCAGTTTAGAAATAAAAGCCCGCAGCGGTCCAATTCAACATCATCAACATCCAACGACGCTATGCATCCCCCTCACCCCACCCCTCCACCATCTGACCCAATAAGGCTTTATTGGCTGCCCCGGACCAACCACCTACTGTTTCCCACCGATGCACTCTGTGCGTTTTAACACCCTAATTAGATGTGACAAGTTCAACGAGCAGGTTTCAGAGGAGGAAAGGCTGGTCAGGTTATGATTTCCGAGTCAGACTCACAAGGGAATCTCTGGACAGCTGATTCCTGTCAGCCTCATTCATCTTCTTTCAGTCAATTAGACATTACTGCTAACAAAGCGCTATAGCGTTTTGGACAATATATTAGACGCCCAAGTGGAAATGTAATAGGCGATGGCCTAACAGATTACTAGTTCACCGGCTACGTCATCAGTAGTAGTAATAATAATAAGAAGAAGAAGAAGAAGAAGGAAGAAGAAATATTACGAAAAAAGACGCAAACATTTACATTGAAATAGTATGTATAGTGTAGACTATAGTGTACAATAGCTCATCTAAATAATAATAAGGTTATGAATAAACCTTGAGCAACTTTCAGCACTGAAAATCGACTAAATCGACTGTATAAATACCGCAAAATTAATTTACTTTTAAAGGGTAGTTATACAATTACTGAAAACCATGATCTAAAATACATCAGTTAAAATATATATCTTAAACCATATCACCTTTAGATCATGAACAAAGGAAAGACTACCTACAAATAAATCGAATAATTCACAGATAAACCATCTACCTAGGCTACAAGGCTTTGTTACCCCACCTGTTGACATGAATGTTTGATGCACGTGTGTGTGTCTGTGTGTGACTGAGAAAGAGGAAAAGAAGAGGGGGCAGAGAAAAGGGAGGTCAAAATTTGAGCAAAGAAAGAAGCAAATCGAGAATTTCTATTTATTTTGGACCACAGGCCCGCAGGCACAGCGCAGGATCCCGGAGCCCCATAGTGAAAATTGGCGGAATAAAACACAGACAGAAATGAGAGACGCGCTGAAGCGCCCTACTGTTGTGACAGGATACCTGGAGGGCAACGCTTCCTCTTTAATTTGTCTCATATGGTTTGAGACCCCCAACCAGACATTCAATCCTCAGAGTCTGCGTAAGCCTACTGAATGTAATTCTCGATGGTGAAATTATATGCTATAATTAAATATCATATCATTTTTAAAATGCTCGGTGGCATAGAGGCATCTTATCATCTTAGTCTTCCTCGGCTTCTTCGTTGTTATCACATTAATAATAACAACATCTAAAAAAGGTCTATCAGCATTTGTGGAGAAAATTACAGGCTAAACAAAGGGCACCTATGGGCTTACAGCTTCTATCCTGATATTTTCGAGCAGGAAATGTTAACCTTGAAATGCTACTATCTGCGCCTAACAATGTGCGATCATAACCCCATAAATGAGGGGAGAAATTGAATCCTTTTAAGTTATTAAGCAGGAAAGGATTATAAACTCGTCTTTATAAATGAGCTAGAAATCCCCATGTCTTCCTCTGTACATTTTTAAATTTCCCACAAGAAGCCGAGAGGAAAGATTGCCCCTTTTCAAGAGCCCCACAAGAGATGGAAAAACCATTTTTGTGCCCAGATAGGGAGTCGTCCCACATGGTAAGCGCCACTTTAATTAATAGACAGCCTTGAGAGGTATCACTGTCAGCCTGGATAATGGTGGCAGAGCCAGTGTTTGTGCTTCCATGAATATTTCTGATGTGATCAAAGTCAAATGCCAGCACAGAATGAATCTAAGCCTACTCGATTTTTATTTACCCAAATGCTGCAGACACTTAAAGCTCCTTACACTGAAACGTCCCCCTAGTTCGGTAGGGCTACAAGCTTAAACTGCACTCCCTTAAACGGATGCATTACTCATTATTCATAATAAGCAATGGCTTCGTGATGTTATATTGCACGGTTTGCTCATGTTACCTTGTTGGAACCAATAGGCTAATTTATTACACTGGTAGTAGCTCTTGTCATTAAATATCATGGTATATCAATAACAACAAATCCCCACATTATTTTTAAAGTTATAAATTGCACAGTATAAAAATGTCACCCCACTTATATTATAAAACAGGCAGTATATTTATTAATATGGCCTCAGTGTTCAGTCCTACATTTTTACTTCAATCCAGACGTTTTAACCAATAAAATAAATTACCAATTTAAGCTAGCGTTAGCTACATAGATAGAGTTATTTGCTCAACATTTTGAAATAAAACCAACTATGTATTGATTGAAAACTAATTAGTTTGTTACAAATGTTTATACCTCATGTGATGTGAACAAATAACTGTAAACATTGAAAAATATTTTCACCTTTAGCCTATTCAGTATTGTAGTAGCCTTAACAAAATTAAAAACAATTAGGAAAAATAGTTCTACTATTTGACTTCATCCCAGAGGTTAATCACAAAAATGCATAAAAATGCTTTTTTTTTTTTCATGAAAGAGACTGTCAAAAATACTGCTGTTAGTTGTTGTTGCTAGGCAACACAGTTGCTAAAGAACTAAGCTAATTGCAATAGCTAGCCTGGGCTCACCGTTTAGCCATAAACTTCACAGAGATGTCATCCTGCCACTATTCATTACAGTTAGAAATTGAAAGGGACACGCAGGTAGCTACCACAAACGCCAACTAACTTAAAGTTACCTGAACAAGAAACACAGCAAACCGTCCTTTAAATACAGAGAAGGTAGTCTACGAAGTCTTGAAAGCGGATTTGATAGTTTTCAGTATTTGAGTCCTTAACCAATGCAACTGCGTTTTCTCTTTAAACTGATCACTAGTAATAACCTATGTCTTAATCTTAATTTTTTAAAATTTTGTTTCAATATCACATTTACTATCTACTACTACTGCTATTATTATTATTATTGTTATTATTGTTGTTATTATTATTATCATCGATCATGTCCTGTCTCTCAGTTCCTGCCCTCTTTATAAGAAATGTAGGCCTACCAATGTAAATTCCAGTGAAATGTGGCTTGAGTGGCTGCGGGGACGGGGGAGGTTAATCCGAGTTTAATGCAGTGAAGCACAGCGCAGGGTCTGGGCTATGATGGGTATGTTATCTCTGCCCAACATTTGGCTCTCCCTCAATTTCAACCCAGCCAAATAGCTGCGAGAAAGTGCAGATGGAGTCACTCTCAATGCCTGAGGAAAAAACGTTATTAATAGCTAAATAACTTCCCCATACTTTCACTGAATCTCTCTCTCACACACTGTTCCAGATGGATTTGTTTGAAGTGGTCTCTCACTTCATTCCCCTGTCCTTCTCATTCAGCACGGCTTTAGACCCGAAATATAGCTACATTATATTACCATACACTTAGAGAGTGGGTATGTGTGCGCCAAAGTGTGTATGTCAGGGAGTTAGTGCGCGCATGTGGGTTTGTGACGTGGAAACGCGCGGAAGGGACAGCTTTTCACACTTTCCATCAGTGTAGGCCGAGTTTATCATTAATAACAGGAGAAACATTATTTTGTTTTTTTTGTTTTTTGTTTCTTCAAGAAAACACGACTGTGCGATATCTTGGAATATGTTTCTGCGTAATTGCTGGAGATAAAAAGGAGGGAAACAAAACGAAACAGGAATTGAGGGGCCATAAAAACCATTATTTTGCTAAGGTTGAATGAAAAGTTAACTTCATAATTTAGTCTCACATTCGTTGTATTACCAATACCACTTCACTGATAACAGCCGGCTCGTTCAAACCAACCTTCGGTTGTCTGACTTTCCCACACCTCTCCCCTGCTCTGTCACTCTCCCTTCTCGCTGCTCGGAAATAATCCCACCTGGCATCTGTTTAATTAGATTGAGGACCTCAGGTAATCCTGCGATTTGCTGAAGTGTCCATCGCCTGTCTCCAGCTAATCTGACGGTCAGGTTCAGTGCGGCAGATGGATGCTGGACAGCTGATTCACCTTCTCTCTCTGAGTGGTGTGGCGCAGAACAATAAGATGCCAAAGTCTGCCCAGTTGTTTTGGGACCTTCCTCCCATTTGTTGCGCGTGATTAAACTTTGCTACAGTATTTAATAGCCGTACATGACCATTAAAATCTGCACCTTTTGAGGGGGGGGGACTTGTTTCTGCACAAACAGAATAGTGGGCGGACGAGGATCCACTCAGTGGCCACCTAAATAAACAAATAAATAAAAACTACAGTTTCTGTGAAGACAATAATTGCAGTGTGAAAGGTAAAGCTATCCACTATAACCTTGTGAGATATCCAGAAAACACACTCCATGCAGAAAAATAAATGTATAAGACTGTAATATGGTTAGCAGTTTAAATAGTGTTTGATAAGGATAGATTAGAGGTTGGATAAATCTATGACGTAACCTCTGAAAAAAATCATATACACAGACCTAATAAACAAACAGATAAATAAATAACGTCTTAAAATCTGGATAAGTAAACGAAAAAGAAAATCTCATGAATTTTGTGCCCAGGGCGAGCCACTGTGAGCTCCGCTCTGAGATGAAAGTGAAAAGAAATAAAAGGCTCTATTTAATCTGCTTTAAAACCCCTCTCCACATAAGGGCTGTGCTTCAAACTCGGGGAGTGAGGGGCTGATTGGGGATAAATACATTTCTTACCATGCCTGCGAGCTATTACACCCGGCACGAACACAGCCACCTATTCAGCAACCGTCGTTTCCAGCGCTTACTCTAATAAGTATTAACATTATTAAATGCCATCCGGATGCCGGTAGTCTAAACTGCATTAGGCAGAGGATGCGTCTCTTTTTATAGCAACGCAAGTGCTAAGAAAAACAGAAGCAAAAAATAAAAAATAAAAACACAAGCAGGAACATTATGTGGATGTTTTGTACCAACAGCAGAAAATCAATAACGGTGCAATGGTTAGGACAAACTATGACATTCTCCAGAAATCAGTCCTCATTTTTACGCGAATTGTGCGTAATGACGGGAATCTCCGAAAATGTTAGTCATTTATATGCAGCAGAGTTTACAAGCCATCTTAATGGACACTGGAGATATTTGCAACGAAACGGTGACATTTTTCTCATAACATTAATGCGTGGTGTGACAGAAAAAGAGACCGTTTTCACGCTATCGAGTGATTCTTCTCCAAAGGGCCATTATATAAAATTACAAAACTATCTACCAGCGGGGCGTATTGAATAATTCATCTCCTTTTATGTCTCTCCTTTCCCTTTGTCCAAAGTTTTCTTTCTCTTTTACCCATTTTTTGAATGAGAATGGACGAGTCCGTACTCGTCTTTTAGCTGCCCAGCTTTCCAGGATTTGCTTTTGTGCCTCTGACTCCTCACTTTAAAAAAGCGTCAATAGAGGGGAGGTTGCGCTCGTGAAGTTCATCTTCAAGTTTAAAATTCTGGCAGTATACATTTTTTATTTTTGGGGGGGGGGGGTTCTTTGTGGTCTCTTATCTAAACCCGATTTACACGTTTGATCATCATTTTATCGTTTGGAGACATGGGACATTTTTTACTCCCCATACTGGAGAAACAATGTAGATGTAAACAAATAAACAATGTTAAATGTCATACAACTCTACTTGTAAAGATCTTAAAATAACGTAGAGTAAAAATAGAATTGATTGTGATGGTTTCCATTTATGATTTATTACGTGTAATATTTGATCTATATTTTACACATTGTAATACAGTAAAACATGCCAATTTATAATAAGATTATTAAAAGCTTGTAAATGCTAGTGATGAACACTGATAACGAATATCGGCATTAGAGCTTTGGTTCCCTCTCCTCACGGTATTACTAATAGAGCAAATTATAATAATATGATCATTGATTTCCACTTTAACTGACAAGTGGTGAAATGTCAGTGAACTGACATCGATTGTTAAATGGGTCAACTGTCAGCTGTCATTTAGGGGTCGTTAAATGAGTGACTGAACGAGGAGAAATTTGCTACACAAATTAATTTTCTGCAGTCAAATACCTTCTGCCAAGACTCTCATAAATAATTGAGCGAACGAAAAACCGCTGGCTCGCAGTTAAAAGCAAGAATAAATTCTCTGCGTTTAGCTGCAGCTCGGATGTGGGACAATTTCCCAAGAGGACGTAAAGTAGGAAGTGTATTTAAAACCTTTTCTTCCTGCTTACAAGGCGTTTAATTAACTCTACATAATAGTAATAATAATAATAATAATAATAATAATAATAATAATAATAATAATATTTTGTTATTTCAAACATATACAGAAGGGCCATATACTTTTTGCTGTTAACTTACATTTATCACCGAGGATGCCATCGATGCTATGCTTTGTTTTCTTTTCTCCATCTTCATCCTTCTTATCACAGTCATCCTCGTCATCTTTTTTGCCAAATCGGGCCCTCAAAACGCGGCTGATGGAGCTCACTAATGGCAACAAGAAGGTAAATGGGTGATTAGCCCTTAAACCCATAAAAGAACCATAATAATCCTATCATACATTTTAGAAGCCTACCAAACTAAAGTAGCACAGGAAAAGTTAGGAAAATATTCAAAATAGAAGTCTATATTAAAAGAGAAAAATTACACTGTAGTCTAAACACTAAGATCTGAATTTAAATGCTAATATCAAAGGCAAATTTTCCCAACAGGATGTTTTTTTATCTGGGTCAAACAGCTGTAGGTAAAACATTTTGTCATCAGTAACTGGGGTTTAAAACATGTTGGATTCACAGTGATGCTCATTCAGAAGTGATGCTGCAGTTTTCGCTCATAATAAGAAAAAAAAGTGCAGCTTACCAGATGAAGCCTCACCTGAAGGAACTGTGCTTCTGTCGCACACCCCGTCCTTCAGCAGCTTATCCCGGATCTCCCAGCTGAACATACCAGGGTTTTCTCTCTTGTACTCCTCGATTCTCTTCTCCACATCAGGAGTTGCCACCTGCTTTAAGTTTGGAATGATGTGAAAGTGCAGAAAAAAGACAAAAGCAGGAGAAGGAGAAAATTCAGTTTTAATTTAAAAAAAAGGACATTTCTGCAAGTAATAAAACTAACACAATAAAACACTGTAAAAACTGGATATTAATTATTATTGAAAAACTGTAACTATTACACATTATTTATTTTATTTATGTTAAATCGTCTAAATATTTCCTAATTAACCATTTCTTAGCTCCACGGGCACTCCTAACATATTACTAGTAACAAGTAATATATCACGAATTGATTTCTTAGTCTTTCTAAAATGTTAATGTTCTTATAATTAGTTTTGATAGAAATTGAGAAAATATTAATATTAATTAATTAGGAAATGTAATTGCGAAAAATAAAACACCAGCTATAAAGTTTATAAGCAGTAAGACTACAGAAATGTAATTTCCATTTAATTCAAAAGTTAATTTAAATTTCAGGTTCTCTATAAGGCTGTTTTAGCTCATCAAATTTGGGCTCACTCAGGTGTCATGCACCTCGTTACTCTGGCCCTCGTGCTACTGACCAACAGATCCGTTCATGGACCCCCACTCACCCTGGGCTTGCTGCCACCAATGGCCCCAGGACGGATCGACCCGGTTTCTTGGTATCGGCAGAGGATTTTGGAGACACAACCATGAGAAACTCGAAGTTGTCGCGAGATTACACAGGGTCGAATGCCGTGATGGGCCATCTCCACTATCTTGTGTCGGATGTGATTTGGCAGGGGCCTCCCATTGATGAACACACCGCCAAGCTGGTTCACCCTACCCTGGCCCAGAGGGGTGGATACTGCGCCACAAATAAACAAATAAAAGTTTCAAAACAAACAACACCATAACATCCTGTCTTGTTTTAAAAACGACATATTAATGTAGACAAGGCTTTAATTTAGCCTGTTATATTTGCTATGTCCCTGGCTTGTAATGGGACGCAGTTTACGCACATTATCATATTATACATTTTCAAGAGAGCATCGTGCCAAATTCATCTAGCGTCAGTCTGGCTGACAGGATGCATCCGAGGCCACTTTAGGATCCAATTTCACATTCAAGAGACACTAAAGAGGGTGACACTTTCCACCTTGATTATTCCTAGTCATGCTGTACAAATATTGATGTGATCCTTTGAGCCATCTCTTTGCCGTGTGTATTATTGCCATTTCCAGCAGCAGGACACTTGAACAAATCCCAGAGCTGGAGTAACTTGTGAGCTACGTGGTTTTTGTACATTTCAGTCCAGAGCACTTGAGCACGAACAGGGTGTAATGGGAAAACTGTTGCCATAAATGAATGCAAATAACAAAGTGATCTTTTTTCCGCACATATGTTCACACGACCTGAGTGTGATGCATTGATGTTTTAAAGAAATTACCAATTAGATTGATTTTTGAGGGTGTAACCATCAACTGTGGACTAGTAAGAAAAGCTAGCCCAAATGTACAAATAAGGATGTTTTTAATCTACCACCCTAATTATTATTATTATGATTCATTAGATTGTTTTTATATAGTGCAAAGGATAATTGTTAATTCAATAAATTGTAGGCCTATTATTGTGAATGCAATTCCTCTACAACTGAGTCAAAACACTCGAAGCAAAAACCTGAATATATGTTTTCAGTGCTATACACCATATATTTCGTGTATACTGCGTAATGAGATGGACTTAGTGGGAGTTAATGTATCTCAAATAAATTCAAAACCTTGTACAGACTGCCAAAAAATAGAATCGAACTGAAACAAAACACGAGAATAAGTTATTTGAAATGTTGATTTTTCTGCAGCTATATTTAAGTTTTGATAAAGGATATAAACTTGAAGCAACACTAAAAGGTCATGTTTGTTCACCCACCATGTTAAATTGTGCTAGTGCCACATTTTCTTACCTTCCAGAGGGAAGCCGGTTCGTGGGTAGTTCTGGCCTGGCGCAGGGCGCACCATCCGAGGTACTGTTCCTGGTAAAGTAGCCATCCTACAGCTACTCAGACAAACACCAAACTGGACTCTGCCCGAACCTGCTACTCTCACAAAGTCCAAATCAAAAACCAGAATGTATTCACTGTTCTCGAAAAAGATGCTCTGGTACTGTCAAATCCCAATCCCAGGAAGAAACTCAGCGAGCCCTTCTTCCACCAGGGAAAAATAAAAGCTCCTCTGGTGCGACGAATGTGCGAAAGTTAAAAAAGGCAGCAGCAAAAATAACCTTTAACAGGGGACTCAGCAAAATGGAGGAGCTGCACTTAAAGTTGTGGATGTGAGTTGGAAAGACGCCGTTATTCTTTTCCCTTGGTGTAGTTTGGGTTCAGTATAATGTCTGCTGGCTAGCTGGAAGTAGTTTAAGTGGCCAACTTTCGTGCACGTCGTAGGAGGAGACAGACGAGCGCTCCCATAGGCTCCTTGGTCTTTCTTTTATGGATGAAAGAGAGTGGGTTTAGCCAGAAGCCGAGCGACCAATCAGAATAGCACATTCCACTTTTAATTTACTGCTGCCTGATTCTAGACCCTATACACCAAAGCCAGCTCACAAATGTGATATCTAAACGTTATTCGGAATTCCGATCAAACAAAATATGTCTGCTTCAATGATATTCCAACTTATCAAATATTAATGCTTTTAAAATGACATGTCTTCGCTTTCTTTCTTTCTTACACAAGACAAATTTTTAAAAAATCAAGAAATAACCTATTAACTGCAGCTGTGGCAACAACCACAAAATCAAAGTGTGTTTTTGTTAATAACCACAATTGAAAGTTTATAGTTTGCTTTTCACATGTTCTACTGGTAAATATTTGAATTCCGAATAAAATGTTTATGTAAAATGTCTAAATTCATTAATTTAAATCACCATGTTGTCGATAAAACGTCAGGAGAATAAATGTGTGGGCTTTTCTGAAAGTTTCTCGTCCGTGTTAGAACGGTGCACACGCAGTGTTTCCTGTGAATAAACCAAAATAAAAAATCACCACCTAAATAACCGGGTGGGAAATTTATGATGTGGGATTTGAATGGACAAAAATGCACTAAAGAAGCCCCTTTTAGAAAAGGTTAGAATATAAGATGCTTTTTGGCTTTTTAACCTTTCAATTAGCCCAAGTAAATGTGCGCAGCATGAACGTCTACATCGCTCCCACAGCTTTTGTGGTAATTATAACATTACGATGGACCCGCTACTGATGACAACAGGTTGACTTGCCCTGGAGTATGTACAAGAGTAGTTGCTCAAAGGTAATTATTGAAAAATAATGCGCAACTATGAAACTCAAATAAAAAGAGCACATGTGGCAGAAAAGAAGAGGCGCATGTGTCAACTCTGTGGGCCCACCGCGCATATAAAACTGTGTGACAATTGCCGTGGAAAACACTCCTGGTGGAAGGCAATTTCACAAATAATTTTAGCAACAATTAGGGAGTGTGGAGGGGTGAAATGGCGATTTCACATGCAGATGTGCCGGTGGGAAGGATCTGGTACCCTGCCGAATAGCTATGACCCTCACTCTCCCGCTTTGGTTTGCTTCACATGGGACAGAAAAGCACAAAGAGACCGCGTCACCCTCCTGGGAAGGCGCAAAGAGCACTGGATTAAGTCAAGCATCAATCATGTGAAATCCAAACAAAAGCAAAACTCTCTTATTCAAAGCACACTCTTTTACAAATATTTCTACTATCAGTTTCTCTCTCTCTCTGAACCTACAGCGGATTTTTTTCTGCAATTCACACAGACACGCAAATAAAGCTAATAATCCCCTATCCCTGCAAATATCCTTGGTTCACCACCACCATGTCTTGTCTCATATTATCCTAATCATTAGTCTGGTATTCATTTGTTATGCAGCTACTGATAATTACACCCAAAAGAAATTCTATCATAATGAGGAGAACATTAATATGCATTTAAGTGCGATGTTGTTTAGTTTGTAATATTTTTTGCAAATATGAAGACGCAGTCATTTTCTACTGAAATGTCTACTATTCTGTTTCTTATACAGTATATCCTGTATATTATTTGTTAGGTTATCTCTGCTCTTATTATTTCTGTTCAGATAAAGTGTTTTTTTTTTCACAGAAAGACACAAACCAAATAAAAACTACTTTAGAGCTTAGTAAAAACAGTCAGTGAAAAATAACCATTTATAATCGTAATTCCTCATTGAATTTACCATAATCCATGAACTAAAAGCAGGCTATACCTGACACATTATTAAAAGTTTTTATGAGTCCGTTTTTAAGGTAAAATAATTTGGCAACAAAACAAAATTACATCACTGTAGCAAAAACAGCACCTATAAATCTTACAAACGTCTCTCGCTGCTCTGTGTTTGTTAAGACTTTCGTTGGACCAAGAAGTTGAGGATGACAGCAGCATGGCCACCAGTGGGCGACTAGTGCTTCACTTTGTGCATTATTTTTGAAAAGGCACATAAGTCTTGGGCACCTTTCTGTGAGCTTTGTAGTGCAACAAACAACAGATATGTATGGATTTATGCATTATGTGTCAGCACTATTTTATCATAACTGGCATCTCACGCACGTCACACCCTTGACTCCATATATAAATATGTAAATAACTGTCACTTAGTTTCCTTTTAGCTTCAACAGACAGAAAAACACTTCCTCGCTCATGATACTGTCTCCAATCTTATCTCCATCAGAGGTGCTTTTCAAACACTTTCCTACATATCCCCTCAACGATTGTGTTATGGCAATTACCAAAGTTTTTTTGCTTCTAGGTGAACACTTCTATACTTTTCTAATCCACGTGTATTTTTCTATACACAACGTTTAGCTATTCACACTGAAGAGCACAAAAGAGAAAACACCTTTTGATTAAAGGCACAGCCAATTAAATCCTTATCTTTCTCTGAGCTGAACAAAGGGAAAATTTACAGACATTAAGCACATATTAGTTTTATTTAAATTTAAATTTTCTTTCATCTTCCAGTTGGTGAGAGTGAAGTGTCTTTAGGGAACGATGTTCAGAATATAATCATTTGTAAAACAGAGATCATTACTGAAAAATGTCACAGTTGAAAATTGAGTTTACTATGAATAAACAAAAAAAAAATGCATTGTTTTATTGTATACATACAAACATAAAACATAAGAGTTACAAACAGGATATTGAACAGGTGTATTTCACTATTACAATCCTAAACTTAACCCAAAAGTATAGTAAAGATTCAAATACTGCATCTCCTGCAGCTTTCCAATCCCTGCTGGCTACAACTGTAGAAATGAAAGAAATTCATAAATCTAATTATATTGTTTCTTAAAGCGTTTACCATTTTGTGGGCATATAAATGCTGAAGGCAAGTTCTGTCTTTGTGGACAAGCAGGCAAAAATCTTTTTAAACAACAATCTTACATCTGTACTTATACAGAAACCACAAATCATCAGTTGCTTCTCTTTCATGAAGGCTGGCTTTACTTCTGTTGAATCATAAGTACTGCATGCAAAATCTCTCTGAATGTAATAAGCGGACATCATGATAAACTGCCACAGGAGTTGCTTGGTGCAAAAATAGTGAACAACTGACCACTTTATCATAATCCTATCAATTGATATCATCATCCAGTCAATCAATAGTTCACCTCCACGGTTTCTTAGATGCTGTGACATGTTGTTTCAACAGTGACAATGTCTGCACTTCCACCGCAGTCTTGTTAACTTGTTGAAACGTTTTCACATCTGCTCAGAATTATCCAAATGTGTAACCACTTCCTTATGGGAATTATTTTATCACAATAGAGTGAGAGAGCGTATAAAATGTGCTCTTAAGAGGGAAAAGCTGGTGAAAAGCTTACTTTGAGTTGTAACTTTAATGAAAGAAAGCTGATTTGAGATATTCATCTCAGTGGGAGGAGCTTTGAACAGGCATGTAGGGCCTGAGAAGGTGATGTTTGGTTAATAAGAGAGTGTGGATGCAGGAATTCCTCACATTCATTTGGAAAAAGTTAGCCTATGTGTGAACCTTGCCTGAACTTAATCTCCACCTTAGCTGGCCCTAATGCAGTACATGCAAACAACAGAGGTATAATAAAGTTAGGCAAAAGCAATGGTTGGAAGGTTTAGAAAATGTGATACATTTTTAAAAGCAGAGAATTTTGTTTCAGCTAGTCATGAAGACCTTACTGTGGAGACTGCTTTACTGGTTCCATATCTGAGTTGGAATCTTATAAATCTGAAGGGACAAATGTCTACAAATTAGGTAGTTACAAACATGTATAGTGTTTTTTCTTGTTAAATGTTGAATACTTTAATTTCTTCAGACATCTAAAAATCCTTCAAATTGAACAAGCAGAAGAGGGAACATCAGTCTTTATTTTGACTGCTTAACAAACCTCCCACATTGTTGATTTTAAAACATCCACAGGTAAAGATGTTGCTTCAATAGACTTCACGGCAGTAGACATAACTGTGTGATAATTGGCCTCGGTGTAAATATTTATCAAGCACACATTGGTGCACACACACCGGCCCGTACGGGTACACACACACACACACACACACACAAAAACCCCACCCCAGACAATAGCTTTGCCATGGAGAGGCTCACCATCCTGGTCCATCCTGCGATCCTGCCTCTGAACAGCAACCAGAGGCACGCATTTTACTCAGGCCAACAGTCCTCCCCTGGATTAAAAGCACTTCCTTTTTCCAACTATCAAACATCCGAAATAGCTTTAGTCCATCTAAACCTAAATAATCATCATAGATGTAGCTACAATACAAGTGCACCTACCGTCCACCTATGAATGAATGGATGACGGCACCTAACGTTAGTTCGCCACCTATTATTAATGGCACAGTGATCAAACGTTATCACAGACACAGATTACAGCAGGTCCACATTTTGCATCATATGACATGTAACAATTACATTGTTGAGTGATTTACATCCCTTATCCCACTTCACTCATTCACTTATTGGAAATTAATCCCATGGGTGTGCTGGGCAAAGCCAATAACAACTCTGCTGCTCAAGTCCAAATTACGGACTTTGCTTCTCTGCATAGATTAAGCCAATCCAGAGTCTGTCTTGTCTCATGTTGTTTCCTAAATAAAACTTTATCAACTTGAAACACAGCTTCCTCGTGAGGCTAAGACGAGCTAACGTTAGCCTCTGGGTGCACATCAACATGGCTAACCTTATGTTAGCACTGGACCCTGCGACAGAGCATAAGAGTCAGTTGGTTTAGTTACTGACTCTGTCTCTTTATCCTTTCTTTACTGAGTGCCGCTTTTTTGTTTGGATATTCTTTATGCGTTATTCATGTGTCTTTATTCTTTATGCATTCTAAAAAGCGTGATAACACAAACAAGGTCGCATTTCCCAGCATGCACCCCACATTCGGAGCTTTTGAGAAAAAGACAAACAAACAACAAAATAAATATAATATAAATCATTGTTTTAACATTTAACAAAGACAAACTAGACTTATAAACAATGAACTCAAACTCCCATCTGCAGTCCTCTGTTTGAAAACTAATCCAAATAAGACATTTGACCACCATCAACAATATTACCAATAAAATTTGTTTGTTTGTTTACCCTGAACCCACATACACCCATGTCAGCTCTTTGCGAAATACTTACTGTTTTCTAAATCATCAGGAAGTCTATTCACACACCGTGGCAGGCGAGCAGGAAAACAACATATGTTAAGTCTGGTGTCTGACTTATGAGTCAGGGATACATCTATAATTCAACCAGTGATCAAACAACCAAAGGCCTCTTAGAGAGGGCAGCTCTTTGTGGATTTCCGCAAAGATCAGAGGTTTCAGAGCAGGGATGAACAAAAAAAGACAAAGACAAGACATTGAGAAACAGAAACTGGTAAAAGGGGTAATGAAGTAAATTTTTGTTGCAGCACCATCAAAAGGCCAATCAGATCTTTAGTAATACATGACATCACACAAACAGGCAGACTCAGCTGGATGGGTTCAGGTGGGTACTGGGGTGGGCTGGGGGGACGGTGGTGGCAGAATGGGTGACATCCTGTCACTGCTCATTACAGTGTGAATTTATGTGGATCCTCGACAACACCTTCACTTGGCACAAGCAGGACAAACTATTGATGAGACACTGGAGCGATGGAGTTCTGGGGAAAAAGGAAGATAAGTAAAAATGCAGTTTGCTCATTAAAGAACAGGTGGAAGACAACAGAGATGGTCGACAATGCTCTGCACAGAGGCACACAACCTGATGTCTGCAAATGAGAGCAACCGCACACTATGAAGCCAGGAATTAACAGGGAACAAATAAGTGGAAAATATAAGGCACATGACAAAGCCCACATGACTGTCTCTGTTCAGCACTCCTTTATCCTCCTTAAACAATATGTTAAGAAACCTGTTGTCTGTATGCCCCTAAGCTCTTATCACCTCACAGCAGACCTCACCTGTCATGTTTTGTTTTATGCGAAAGAAAACCAATACGACACCTTTTTCTTTTACTGGCACATGAAACCATACTTCCACTTCATACACAGCCCAAGTTTGGTGAATATTTAAGTAAGGAGCATGCTGGATGGTCCTTGGAGTTTAACACAATGCCTGCTTTTCTGAGTTGTGCATAAACATGGTATCACGTCGTAGCCAACTCCTGATCTTGTGTCTTTGATGATTTGCCTCAGACCGGCACAAACAGTTTGAGATAATGCAAGACTTTAAACGGTGTATAACTTGTCATGGCCACCCACAATATCCCTAAGATAAGGCTGCTCTTGGTTTAGTGTCAGTTTCCCAAAAAAAAAAAAAAAAGGGAAAGGGGGGGGTTGATCATTAAAATTACCTTTGAAATTTGCTGCTGGGTGTTCAGTAAACAGGTTACACTAACACCTAAATGTGAGGGATCACAGATCAACAGATTTCCCTGAAGCATGCATGAACGTGTCTGCGACTAAATCAGAAAACAAGCAAATGTGAAGAATCTGTCCTTGATGGTATTTGTCACTCCACAAAATATCTTCAAAGGCTTGTCTAAACCATCCAGAAGGGGTTGTATCAATCAGAACACATGCAATTAGATTTGTCAAATCTAAACTCACTTGTCCTCTCTCCACTGAACTGGACATAAGGACAATCGTGTATAGTGGCCTGTCAAATCCACCCAAGTATGAACAGGAAACAGACAGGTTCTTTACAATGAATATATATATAAATACTACTGATAAAACTCCTTTTTTAGTATGTACCAGCAACACTGGAAACTGCGAGTACACTGAAACCTTTAGTGAGTTTGTCTGTAAAGGGATACTGTGGGTTGCTGGCATCATTTCATTACAGTGGACAGTGTTACAATCCATTTTACACTACCAAGAATGCTCTGTGTGTGTGTTGTACTTGTGAGTGTGAGTGTGTGTGGCATGTGATAGGACCAAAATGCTTGGGTATCACGCTCTGATGTGCATGCCAAATCCACTTGTCCTCTCACACAACCTACCAGTGTGGCTCTGCAATTTCAGCTCTGCCAGCAGAGGTCTGGGAGAGCAGCAGCACAGGAAGAAAGTCAGGACCTTTCATGGCACAAATTACAATGTGATGTGCAGAATCTGACCAAATATTACCTTCAACGAGCTACAGTTACCCTGTTTAATTTGGTGTGATATAGAGAGCAAGTGATTCAGAGGGAATCTCTGCACGTATTTAGTTCTTTTGCATGAGTACATCAAGTTCTACTGCAGTATAATGTATGAGAAAAAGCCCTGCTTGGAAAAAAAGCAAACAACTATTATGGCCCAGTGGTCCTTGTCAGTGTTGTATTATTACTGTACTTATTAAATTGTTGAGGCTGATGCATTAACATTGTAGCTGGTTGAGATAGAGTTTAAGTTTATTTATTCATGTTCCTTTGTACATTAAAGTAGAAATGTGTTGATTTTGAGTCATTATGGAAATGTACGGAAATCTTGGGAATAGTTACATGCAACTCTCTTTTATTTCTTCTTGGCTTTGATTGAGATTTTTTTTTTAAACCACATCTAGTTAAAATGTTTTTTTTTTATGTTAACCAGAATATTGTGATGTATTCGTTAACTGATGGAAAGATTCTCATTGGTTTAAAAAAGAAAATTCAAAAATGGGGAACTCACAAAATTAGACAGGAACCTTTGTTCTGCAAGTAAACTGTGGTTAGACATTTAATTCATTTTATTTTTACACTACAGACTATTTTTTTCTTCTTCTGGTGCTGATGGAGAAAAAAAGTCAACCATATTAACATGGGTATCTTGTGGACTTTTTGATTCTGAAATGTAGCTTTATCTTCGTAACTGAAGAAGTATTTAACTCTCACAAGAAGTGTGAAGCTGTTGAAGCCATTGTGATACACAACTGATGACACAACATGTAAATGATCAATACCAATACTTAAAATGATTAAATACCATCCTTTGCTGTCCATTATGGTAGAGGTAAAGATGGAAGGTCCAGGGTGCATTCAATAAAAATTCATTCAAAATGTGTAAACTCTTTTATCTATTTTTGAAAATTATTTTAGTTACCAACAATTTGGTAAAATCTTGCTGTTGCTACGCATTTAGTGACAAAGTAGCAATGTTAGTGAAACTCAAGTCATAGTAACAGGATTTATTTGTCAGGTGACTGTCAAATGGTAGTGTACCCACAACACTGATTGAAGTAACTACATGCCTCTTGATCTCAAAGAAGACACAACATTTTAGCTTTAATAAGTGACTGTTAAGACCAGACAAAAATGCAACAGAAAAAGACAAAGTCTCTTTGTAAATAAAGATAAAAGTAATGCCTCCATTTTGCATGCTAACACAATTAGTCTCACCACAATCAGCTGAAAGAACCTTCCAGAAAAAGGAGATCACTTGACCCTCCCACCCCCCCATTTGTGAGCGAATCATGTCTTTCCATTAGGTGATCTCTGCAACCGTGATGTCTATCTTTGCTCAAGCCGGATGCCTAACAAGCAGAGGGCATCACAAAGAGCTAACAGACTAGAAGTCACACGCTGATTGTGATTGAAAAGGTCCATTATTCTTACTAATCACTGAAGGATTTTACGAACATGCTATTTCTTAAAAAGTTAAATTAAAACAACATTAACTTAAAGTTTCATAAATAAAGGTTTAAAGTATCAATCTTTGTATGAGTTTAGATGAACACCTGTAATTCACCATATTCGTATCTTTGTGTGGATTAAACAAAAAGCTATTATGTCTTTACTTGTGAACATTTTGGTAAATGCATTGTGGTGGTTGGTTCTTTCCCCTAGTGTTCCTACGTAAAAGGCTGCTGTGGTTTTATATTTAATGAACATAAGCAAGATACTTTTTCTACTAACCTTCTGCCAAAAGGAAATAAACTTTTCCCTAAAATTGTATTATTAGTCCCAAACCTCTTATTTCTTTTGTTGGTGTATACTAAAAATGTGCACAACCAAGTTTAGTGTAAAATAGATCGGTTGACCATTTGACCTCTAAAACAGATTTTAGGTTTGGATAATTCCACTACGATTATGTGAACACATCTCCACAAATCATATATTCCGCAATTTTAGGGACACCCCCCTGAGTTAAAATAAATGTCTTTTGTGACTCTAAACTAAAGTGGATTAATTATAAAAAGATGAATGAAATGCAATGAAAAACAAACATTCATGGAAAGATATAAAGTATTATGGGACTTGATATAATGATGTACAATGTTCGTTTATTTTAGCTTAAAGATGTAGTGACTAGGTGCACAATGTGACAGCAGTTTCAGTGTTAAGAACATATTAGTGACATCTTCCACATAATCAAATTAAATTCAGATATCTTTGATTGCATTATGTGGAGGAGGCTTTTTCATTCAAATAAGACTTGTCTTGCTCTTTTCCCAGTAAAATATCTGGTCATCTGAGCGTCTCTAACTGAACTGTCACAGATGATTAGAGGAGGAACAACTTGTCTTGGTATCCCAAAGAGCATGGGGTCTTCACGAGAGACCGAGCCACAACCAGAATCAATGTCACCGTTCAGACAATCACGCAATCCCGATTCACCATGTAAGATGCATTTTGTTTGCTGTCTAACTGTGTAAAGCCTCTATTCATTTTCAGATTTTTCCACAGTAAAGAAAGGAGGCCAAGTCAATAATGACACGTTCCTTTTAAAATTTCAGCCTTGCTTGTTGTGAAGAAAATGTTTTGAGTTACGTTGTTTGTCTGGTTTCTGAAGTTATTTCTGTGACAAACCAAACTGACAAAATTTTCAAATATTTTTAACTAAT